>NW_024727848.1:0-21300 GCF_018991925.1 Homarus americanus | reverse complement strand
CTCTCACCACTACTCCTCCTCTTCACTCCCCTCCACTACTCCTCCTCTTCACTCCTCACCACTACTCTTCCTCCCCACCACTACTCTTCCTCCCCACCACTACTCCTCCCTCTCACCACCACTCTTCCCCACCACTACTCTTCCCTCCCCACCACCACTCTTCCCTCCCACCACTACCTCCCTCTCACCACTACCTCCTCCTCCACTCCTCCCTCACCACTACTCCTTCCCTCCTCACCACCTTCCTTCCCTCCTCACCCATTCCTCCCTCTCACCACCACTCCTCCTCCCTCTCCCTCTCCTCCCACTCACCACTACTCTCCCTCTCACCACCACTCTTCCCTCACCACCACTCTCCCTCCTCACCACTACTCTTCCCTCCTCACCCACCTCTCCCTCCACCACTACTCCCCCCACCACCACTCCCTCCCACCACTACTCTTCCCTCCACCACTACTCTTCCCTCTCACCACTCATTCTTCCCACCTCACCTCCTCCTCCCTCCCCACCACTACTCTTCCCTCCTCACCACTATCTTCCCTCTCACCACTACTCTTCCCTCACCCTCCTCACCACTACCTTCCCCTCACCACTACTCCTTCCCTCCTCACCACTACTCTTCCCCTCACCACTACCTCCCTCCTCACCACTACTCTTCCTCACCCTTCCTCTTCCCTCACCACTACTCTTCCCTCCTCACCACTACTCCCTCCCACCTCCACTCCTCCCTCTCCCACTACCTCTCCACCATTCTCCCACCACTACTCTTCCTCTCACCACTACTCCCTTCCCTCCTCACCACTATTCTTCCCTCCTCACCACTACTCTTCCCACTCACCACTACCTTCCCTCTACCACTACTCTTCCCTCACCACTATTCCTTCCCTCCCACCCCTCACCACTACTCTTTCCCCTCACCACTACTCTTCCCTCCACCACTACTCTCCCCACCCACTACTCTTCCCTCCCCACCACTACTCCTTTCCTCCCACCACTTACCCTTCCTCTCCCCTCCCACCACTCCCACCTCACCACCACCTCCCTCCCCACCACTACCTCCTCCCACCACCTCCTCCCACCCACCACTCCCTCCCCACCACCTCCCTCCCACCACCCCTTCCCTCCCAACCACTACCTTCCTCAACCACACCATTCCTCCTAATTCCACCACTACTCCTTCCTCTCACCCACTACTCTTCCCTCTCACCTACCTTCCTCTCACCACTACTCTTCCTCTCACCACCTACTCTTCCTCACCCACTTCTCTTCCTCTCCACTACTCTTCCCTCTCACCATTCCTCTTCCTCCCATCACTACTCTTCCCTCTCCACCACTACTCTTCCCACCACCACTCACTCCTCTCCTCCCCACCACTACTCTTCCCCACCTCACTACTCTTCCCTCTCACCACTACTCTTCCCTCTCACCATTCCTCCTCTCCCTCCTCACTCCACTACTCCCTTCCTCCCCACCACCACTCCTCCCCTCACCACTACTCTTCCCTCTCACCCACTTCTCTCCCTCTCCACCACTACTCTTCCCTCTCCACACTACTCTTCCTCCTCACCACTACTCCCTCCCCTCACCACTACTCCCTCCTCACCACTACTCTTCCCACTCACCACTACTCTTCCCTCTCACCACTACTCTTCCCTCTCACCCACTACTTCCTTCCCACTCCACCACTACTCTTCCTCTCACCCACTACTCTCCCTTCCCCACCACTCTTCCCTCCACCCACTACTCTTCCTCTCACCACTACTCCTTCCTCTCACCACCACTCTCTCACCATTCCTCCCACCCACCACCACTCCTTCCCCCACCACCACCTTCCTCCCCACCACCACCTCCTCCCCACCACCACTCCTCCCTCCTCACCACTACTCTTCCCTCCCCACCCACCACTCTTCCCTCCCACCACCACTCCCTTCCTCCCCACCACTACTCTTCCTCACCACCACTCCTTCCCTCCCACCACCACCTCCCTCCTTCACCACCACTCTTCCCTCTCTCACCACCACTTCCTCTCCCTCTCACCACCACTCTCCTCCCCACCACCACTCCTCCCTCTCACCACTCACTCTCCCTCTCACCACTACTCCTTCCCTCTCACCACACCTTTCCCTCACCCACTACTCTTCCACTCACCACTACTCTTCCTCTCACCACTACTCTTCCCACTCACCACTACTTCCTTCCCACTCCACCACCACTCTTCCCTCCCACCACTCATCCCACTCACCACCACTCTTCCTCCTCACCACTACTCTTCCCACTCACCCCTCTTCCCTCCTCACCATTACTCTTCCCTCCCACCCACCACTCTTCTCCCCACCCACTACTCTTCCCACTCACCACTACTCTTCCCTCTCACCACTACTCTTCCCTCTCACCACTATTCTTCCCACTCACCGCCAGTCTCCCTCTCACAAAAGCTTTCTACTCCACCTCCTCCCATGCACACCACTCACCCATCTCTCATTATCTCTCCCCCTCCTTCCTCTTCCTCCTCCTCCTCCGCGTGGCTTTTACCATTGGCTTTTCGCTTCCTCCTTATTTATTTTCTTACTCCTTTTTGACTCTCTGTCTTCTTCTTCTTGTTCCTTCTTCCTTTCAGTCTATCCCCCCTTCGTGTTATTCCTTCTTTACTCCTCTTCCTTTCCTTTCACTGTTTTACTCTCTTTTCTCCGTCTGTTCTCTTTCCTCCTTATTTCCTTTCCTTACAGTTCCTCCTCTCTTTCTACCCTCTTACTCCTCCTTCCCTTCTCCTGCTCTTCTACCTCCCTTTCTCCCCTGCCTTTTCCCTTCCTCCTTCCCCATCTTCTCCCGTCTCCTGGGTGGGAGAGTAATGGACGCTCCCCTCACCAGCCGTGGAGGAGGACCTATGAATGTTGTATCTGTAAATAGCGCATCGATCATCTTGTCCAGTTTTTGAGACAGTTGGTATTACTGTTGGGAAGGGGAGGGAGGGGGAAAGGGGAGGGGGGGAAATAAGAAAGACGGTGGAGGGAGGGAGAGGTGGGGAGGGGAAGAGGTGGGAGAAGGGAGGAGAGGGTGGAGAAGGGAGGGGAAGGAGGGGAGCGTTGTTCTTCTGTCATTATTATCATTATTATTCATCGACTTCTTCCACATCATCATCTTCATTATAATCAATTGCATTTATCACCACACCTCACCATCATCACCACACCTCACCATCACCACCCCTCACCATCATCACCACACATCATCATCACCACACCTCACCATCATCACTACACCTCACCATCACCACACACCTCAACATCATCACCACACTCACCATCATCACCACACCTCACCATCATTACATCACCATCACCACACCTCACCATCATCACCACACACCTCACCATCATCACCTCACCCTCACCATCATCACCACACTTCACCATCATCACCACACACCTCACTATGAACTTGCTAATCCGCACTGCCACCATAACTCATCTTCATGTTGCAAGTTGCATGCAATGGCACACTTCATTACCTGTGTGTGTGTTTGCTCGCCGATATAATGCAATGATTAAATATGATGTGTCACACTCATACACACACACGTATACACACAGATACACACACACGTATATACATACATACACACACACATTTGCACACAATAGCAATAATAAACATACACACGTACTCGAGTGTGTGTGTGTGTGTGTGTGTGTGTGTGTGTGTGTGTGTGTGTGTGATAACTTTTTACACTTGCTATCATCTTTAAACCAACCTACCATCCCCACCACACCGATATCTTAAAGGAACTACTTTACACACGAGATACAGGACTTAACGTCTAAAACATCAAAACAAATATATTAAAGAAACTCACATCCTGACAATAGCGCGAAGTGATGTTGACTCAGAGACACGTCACATCATTGTCGTTATTATCATCAACATCTTAATTATCATCATTATCACCACCATCATAATAAATACCATCACTACTATCACTTTCATCACCATCATCATCACCATCACCACCACCACCATCATCACCATAATCACCAACATCATCACCATCATCACCACCACCATCACCATCATCATCACCATCATCACCACCATCATCACCATCACCACCATAATCACCACCATCATCACCACCATCATCATCACCATCATCACCATCATCATCACCATCATCACCATGATCACCACCATGATCACCACCATGATCACCACCATGATCACCACCATCATCATCACCATCATCACCACCATCATCACCATCATCACCACCATCATCACCACCACCATCATCACCACCATCATCACCACCATCATCACCATAATCATCACCATCACCACCATCATCATCACCATCATCACCACCATCATCATCACCACCATCATCACCACCATCATCACCATCATCACCATCATCATCACCATCATCACCACCATCACCATCATCATCATCACCATCATCACCATCATCACCACCATCACCATCATCACCACCATCACCATCATCATCATCACCATCATCACCACCATCATCATCACCATCATCACCACCATAATCATCACCATCATCACCACCATCATCACCACTAATCATCACCACCATCATCACCATAATCATCACCATCAGTGTCCCAGTTAATCTCAACTAGAGGTCTGTCAGTGTCGCCATGTGTGTTTCCTGAAAGCAACGGTATCTTCTTCTTCTTCTTCTTTTTCTTTTCCCTTCTCCTTCCTCCTCTTCTTCTGCCTTTCATCTTCTTCTCCTTCTTCTTCTCCCTCTTTCTCTTCTTTCTTCTTCTCCTCCCTCCTCTTCTTCTGCTCCTCCTTCATCTTCTTCTCCCTCCTCCTCTTCTTCTCCTCCCTCCTCTTCTTCTCCTTCTCCTTCATCTTCTCCTTCTCCTCTTCTTCTTCTCCTCCCTCCTCTTCTTCTCCTTCTCCTCCTCTTCTTCTCCTTCTCCTCCTCTTCTTCCTTCTCCTCCGTCTAATCAGGCCTCGTCTTATCAAGTTTGTCACCTCCCCACAGAGAGAGAGAGAGAGAGAGAGAGAGAGCATACATGACCCTCTTACCAAATACAATTCATTGAACACTTGTGCAAGACTGAATAACCAGCGCTGTTTACGATCTAGAATACGGTGGCTGAGTGGATACAAAGCTCACCTCCTCTCCTAAGGGTCACTGGTTTGAGCCTTGTGATTTTGTTTTATACGAGGAATAAGTTGTATATTGTGTAGGATATTTGAAGAACATTTTTATTTACTGAAGCAACAGGAGAATAAAAATAAACTCAAATATATTTTAAAAGGAAATGTATATTAACAGAAAAAAAGTAAAACTATTTTTCCCGTTTTTTTTTAGAAAGTACTAACAGAAGCTTTCTCCCCTTTAACCGTTTAAGCAACAGAAAGTTTGCTGACTAAAAGGGAATAACAGATAACATATATATTTCTTAAACAGTACAGACACACAAGAGAAGGTGTGTGTGTGTGTGTGTGTGTGTGTGTGTGTGTGTGTGTGTGTGTGTGTGTGTGTGTGTGTGTGTGTGTGACTGATGTTTTAGTAGGTGAGAGCGCGGGAGTGTTGGTATTTCTGGTGTTCACGTGACCAGCTCAGTTACAGTGGGTGCTCAAGGGTCGACACAAGGATCACACATTGGGTTGGGTTGGGTTAGGTTAGGTTAGGTTAGGTTAGGTTAGGTTAGGTTAGGTTAGGTTAGGTTTTAGTTACTGTGGAATAAAAAACTAATGGATTCTCGCTGCCGTGTGTGTGTGTGTGTGTGTGTGTGTGTGTGTGTGTGTGTGTGTGTGTGTGTGTGTGTGTGTGTGTGTGTGTGTGTTTACCTGTCACTTTCTACACCTGTCTCACACAACTCTCCCTTAATTCACTTCCTTCCCGTGTGTCCGTCTTCCTGTACCCAACCTGACACGGGAAGTGGGCGTGTGAGGCTGTTAATAATAGATAGATAGATAGATAGATAGATAGATAGATAGATAGATAGATAGATAAAAACAAACAAGTAAACAAAATGACTGACAGACAAAAACAGACAAATGGATAGATATAGACACAGACAGATAGATGAAGGGAACAAGGACGGGAATAAACAAGAGAACAAACGACAAAGAGAGAGATGAGAGAGGAACATGAACATAGTAGAGAATAAAAGAAGTAAAGGAATATAATAGTTGAACAGTTTTCACTTCAGCTAAACAGGATCATAGTGAGGAGGGAGGTGCTGGTTGAGTGAGAGAGGAAGGGGAGGTCAGGAGGAGAGAGGGAGGGAAGAAGGTGCTGGTTGAGGGGGAGGAGGAGGGATTACTGCTTGAAGGAGGTGTTGATTCAGGAGGGAGGGAGGGAGGGGTGCTAGTTGAAGGAGAGGAAGGAGGGAGGAGGGAGGGGTGCTGGTTGAAGGTGGAGGAGGAGGAAGGGACGAAGGAGGGGTGTTGATTCAGGGAGGGAGGAGGGAGGGAAGGGGAGGGAGGAAGGAGGGGGATTGGAGAGGAGGAGATGGAGGAGGAGGAAGGATTACTGCTTAAGGAAGGAGGTGTTGATTCAGGAGGAGGGAGGAGGGAGGGAGGGGGGAGGAGGGTGCTAGTTGAGGAGAGGGAGGGAGGAGGAGGGAGGGAGGTGCTGGAGGAGGAAGGATTAGAAGGAGTGGAGGAGGGAGGGAGGAAGGAAACTGTTGAACAGGAGGGACTAGCTGGAGGAGGACAGAGGAAGGGGGAGGAGGGAGGGAGGAGGAGGAGGTGCTGTTGCTGAGTGGGTGAGAGGGGAGGGAGGGAGGGGAGGAGGAAGGATTTAGGAAGGAGGGGTGTTTGATTCAGGAGGAGGGAGGGAGGGAGGAGGAGGAGGGGAGAGGAGGGGGGGAGGAGGGGAGGATGTTCTGGAGGGAGGGGGAGGAGGGTGTGAGGGTGGAGAGAGGAAGGAGGATGGGAGAGGAGGGAGGGAGACTGGGAAGGGGGTGAGGAGGAGGAAGGAGGGGTGAGGAAGGAGGGAGAGGAGGAGGAGGGAGGGAAGGAGGGAGGGGAGGGGAGGGGTGGGAGGAGGAGGAGGAGGGAGGGGGAGGAGGAGGGGAGGGGGAGGGAGGAGAGAGGAAGGAGGGAGGGAGGAGGAGGAGGAGGGAGGGAGGGAGGGAGGGAGGGAGGCAAGGTGAAGGCGCTTATCAACTTTTTCTGACCATCACATCCTTCTTGTCTTCAACAGGAAGTTAATATTCTCTTACCTGTCTCAATAACTGTCTTGACGGGGTGGGGGGAGAGAGTAGGAAGGGAAAAATTGGCAAAACAGGACTAACAGTATGAGAAGGAAGCGAAGAAGGAGGAGAGGGGGATAAAAGGAGAAGGAGGAGGAGGTGTGTGTGTGTGTGTGTGTGTCTATAAACATACATACATACATACATAAACAATGTGTGGGTCGCCACGAGGTTTACCCATGGTCAAAATATACCACTGGTTTACGGAGGCCAACACACTACACCCAAATATTTTCCCAAGGGTTTATGCCCCCCCCACTTCCCCCCGCATATTTTTTTCCGACTGCTTAAATTTCCACTTCAAAATATCCTAACTTCATGAATCTTGTGCCTGTATGTATGATTGTCTTTCACTATAATTAAATGTTATCATATTCTATAATCTTCTAACGTAATCTAAATCCTATATAACTTTTTTAATAATAATTCATATCGAAAATTATTGTATCATATTTTCATCAATACTAACAATAAGAAAATCAAACACATTAATCGTCATTGTATTGATAATTAAATACCATATTTAATTCCCTGCGCGGCTATGTTAAATCTCAGGTGTGCTCTCCAAATGAACAGGTGCGAGGCAACAGGTAACTAACTAACGGTGTCTTCTGATAATTTTTCGTTTTGAAATATTAAGTGACATATTTTTGTTGTCGTCGTTCACACACACACACACACACACACACACACACACACACACACACACACTATAAACGTCACCGTATCGGCAGGAATCTCTATCGAACTTCCCCTGTGTGATAAAATACCCAGAACTTGAGAAGGTATAATTAGGAAATTGATTTTTCCATCCGCACCGAAATTGAAAGCTTTACAAAACGAAGATGGAACGTGTGGGTATGTACTGACATGTTTGGTTAGATAGTTTTTTTTTTCCGTGATGTTTCGAACCCACTTTAGAACCCAGGCTTGAGTGGATTCGGGGGTTCATTACGATGTATTCGGATCTTGGCTGATGTAGATCTGTTTAAGCTAAATGAGCTTCTATGATCGACTGAATCACGGTTCGGTTAATTTCCTGACTCAATTAAACCATCGGTTCAAATCTC
Source organism: Homarus americanus (assembly GCF_018991925.1). Classification (NCBI taxonomy): domain Eukaryota; kingdom Metazoa; phylum Arthropoda; class Malacostraca; order Decapoda; family Nephropidae; genus Homarus; species Homarus americanus. The sequence goes on along the minus strand of NW_024727848.1, from coordinate 12,986 downwards.
TGGCAAAATTATTAGGTGGTTGAGAATCGAGGTTCATATGGTTCGGTTTCATTTCGTATGATATAGAATAGATTTTGAACATAATATTTTTTTTTTTATTATTTTTTTTTTTGGGGGGGGTGGAATAGAGAGGGGAGAAATGGCAAAAATAAACATCAGTTAAAAGACATTTGGGTCAGGTTCAGCTAGGTATGTCTCTTATTCGAACCCAATAAATGATTCGAACACCTGCTTCACTCACTCACACAGGTGTTCCTCTTATTCGAACAACAATAAATGATTCGAACACCTGCTTCACTCACTCACACAGGTGTTCCTCTTACTCGAACAACAATAAATGATTCGAACACCTGCTTCACTCACTCACACAGGTGTTCCTCTTATTCGAACCCAATTAATGATTCGAACACCTGCTTCACTCACTCACACAGGTGTTCCTCTTATTCGAACAACAATAAATGATTCGAACACCTGCTTCACTCACTCACACAGGTGTTCCTCTTACTCGAACCCAATAAATGATTCGAACACCTGCTTCACATACACAGGTAGTCCCCGTTGCACCACTCACAGGGAACCATTTCAGTCCGAACCAATTTTTCATCAATGCTTCGAATTTAGCAATGATTCCTATGATAATTACCTACCAGACAATATCAATGAAGCAATACCCACTAATTGAATTTAATTATTAACCTTGAGAGCAATAATAAAAAATAAATAAAATAAATAAATGGTGAATAAAAATTTGGTGAGACGCGACGTTACGAATTGAATTAGTTAAGATAATTAAATATTGAGGCAAGGATAATTTACTGAGCTAATTAAGACGAGAGATTCATTAAGCAAATCACTGGTAGTTAGTTCGTTCGTCATCAAATTGAGTAATAGAAGATGACTGAGAGATTATGTAACTATGTGGCATATCGTTTTATGTCTCGTTCTCGTCTCGCAAAATCTCGTTCTCGTTGCTGGGATCTCTCTTGGTTTCGTTTTCGTTATCTAGGTTTTCTCGGTCTCGTTCCCATTATCTCTTATCTTCATTCTGGTCTCGTCAGATCTAATGTATTCTCTCTCTCTCTTTCTTTCTCCCTCTTATACTTAATTCCTTCCTTTCTCTTGCCACTTTCCCTCTCTTTTCTCCCTCCCTCTCTCTCTCTCTCTCCTCCCTCTTCCCTCCCCACTCCTCTCCCTCCTTTCCCCCCTCTTTCTCTGTCACACACACACACACCTGCCCCAGTCTCCTCTCTTCCCCCCACCTCACTGCCAGACGTATGACCCTCACCAACCCAGACGTCCTTCCCCCTCTCCCCCCTCACTGGAGAGGTCATCGTACCGTACACCACCACTACCACCAGCACCCGCAATCACCACCAATATCACTATCACAAGTATCACCACTACTACCACGACCATCACCCTCAACATCACAACTATCACCCAACTGGATCACCACCACAACTACCACCACCACTACACCACCACAATCACCACTACACCACCACAATCACCACCATCACCATTATTTTTTCCTTCTCCCCCTTTTTGCTGTGAGGAGGAATATAATGGTGGTGATGAGGTGATGGTAAGGAAGAGGAGAACAGTGAGTGGTGATGGTGATATGGACGTGATGTTATAGAGGAAAGAAAGAAGGGTGATGAGAGATGGGTGATGATGATAGAGAAACGTGATGATGATAGAAAAAGGTGATGATGAGAGAGAAAGGTGATGATGATAAAGAAAGGTGATGATAGAGAAAGGTGATGATGAGAGAGAAAGGTGATGATGAGAAAGGTGATGATGAGAGAGAAAGGAGATGATGATAGAGAGAGGTGATGATAAATATTGTAATGATTAGGTTAGGATTAGGTTAGGTTAGGTTAGGATTAGGTTAGGATTAGGTTAGGTTAATTTAAGTGAACAAAAGAAGTAACATCAAAGGTCAGACTCCAAAGGTAAACAGTGGACCGATACTTTACAACAGCAGTGTGATAAGGTCGAAACTTATAGGACCTGAAACGTTAATGATAGAAACGTGGATCATTACCAACACATACTGTAGAGAGACGAACGAAATATTTAATCACGACCGAGACAAGGGCAGTCATCACACACACACACACACACACACGACCAGGCTGGTGACGCAAACTTACATATGCGTCACCAGCCTGGTCATCTTCTCTCAACTCCACCCAACAACGTCAGCTAGAGAAGGTACAGAAAAGGGCCTGCAGAATCATGCTCGGCGCAGAATACTCCGGCTACACCAACGCTCTCTCCACCCTGGAAATGCCATCCCTCAGTGACCTCCCACCACCAAGCACTGGAAAGGTTTGGCAGTGGACTACTGCACCACCCTCGTCATCGCCACCTCCTGCCACCTGCAGCCCCCCACCCAACTCGCGCAGTCCGCCACTACAACAAAATACAGCCCATAAGAGCCGGCACCAATAGATATAAGAACAGCACCATCCCATCTATTGTTAAAATAATAAACAACTCCTGATTTATGTACTGTACAGCCCTGTAAATGTATTCAATGCATATTATATCATTATGTCTAAATCAAATGTAAGTCTGTATATTTTCAGCCACCGGCTGCAACTCTATTAATAAACCGTTTATTATTATTATTATTATTATTATTATTATAATTATTATTTTTATTATTATTACACACACTCCGGCCTAAACGTGTGGTGGTGAGCTGACGGGTGTTGGTACACTACAATCTGCCCTACTCCCACATTACCCTCCACCTCCTCCCGCTGTCCTGCATTACCCTCCTCCTCCTCCTCCTGCTGTCCTGCATTACCCTCCACCTCCTCCCCCCCTCCTGCTGTCCTGCATTACCCTCCACCTCCTCCCCTGTCCTGCATTACCCTCCACCTCCTCCCGCTGTCCCATTACCCTCCACCTCCTCCCACTGTCCTGCATTACCCTCCACCTCCTCCCGCTTGTCCTGCATTACCCTCCACCTCCTCCCTGTCCTGCATTACCTCCACCTCCTCCCCTTTGTCCTGCATTACCCTCCACCTCTCCCGCTGTCCTGCATCACCCTCCACCCGCTGTCCTGCATTACCTCCCCCCCTCCCTCGCTGTCCTGCATTACTCTCCACCTCCTCCCCTTGTCCTGCATTACCCTCCACCTCCTCCGCTGTCCTGCATCACCCTCCATCTCCCCCCTCCTCCCTTTGTCCTGCATTCCCCTCCACCTACCCGCTGTCCTGCATCACCTCCATCTCCCCCCTCCTCCCTTTGTCCTGCATTACCCTCCTCCTCCGCCCGCTGTCTGCATTCCTCCACCTACACCCCCCTCCTCAGCTGTCCTGCATACCCTCCACCTACCCCCTCCTCCCTTTGTCCTGCATTACCCTCCTCCTCCTCCCGCTGTCCTGCATTACCCTCCGCCCCTCCTCCCTTTGTCCTGCATTACCCTCCTCCTCCCTTTGTCCTGCATTACCCTCCTCCTCCCTTTGTCCTGCATTACCCTCCTCCTCCTCCCTTTGTCCTGCATTATTGACCGGTGATCAGTCGCCGCTACACAAACTGTTCAGCCAGATGGACTAATACTCTAGTGTTGTTGTCCCCCCCTTACCCAAACACGGTGTTTTGTTGTTGTGGTGGTGCTGTTGGTGGTGATGTTGTGTTGTTGTTGTGGTGGTGCTGTTGTTGTGGTGATGTTGTGTTGTTGTCGTGGTGATGATGGTGGTGGTGCTGTGTTGTTATGGTGGTGATGATGGTGGTGCTGTTGTGTTGTTGTTGTGGTGGTGATGGTGGTGTTGTTGTCGTTGTGGTGGTGATGATGGTGGTGGTGGTGGTGTTGTGTTGTTGTCGTTGTGGTGGCGGTCGTGTTGTATAAACAGTGTATACAGGTGTCCGAAAAATGTCCTGCCTGACTCCTGCCTCTGCCTGCCTCTCCCTCCCTGCCTGCCTCTGCTCCTTCCCTGCCTGCCCCATGCCTCCTTCTAACTCACAGTGTATCAGAGAGCAAGCAGGGAGGAGGCAGAAATGGGAGAGGGAGGCAAGCAGGAGGGAGGCAGGCACTGAGGGAGGAGGCAGAGCAAGCAAGGAGGGAGGCAGGCAGAGGGCAAGCAGGGAGGAGGCAGAGCAGGAAGGGACATTTTCTGGGACACCCTGTACATACAAACATATATACATGCATTCATAACTACTAACACTTTTCCATATACGATTTAAAAGGAAAATAAAATACAAATAGTAAGTTTTTTCAGTTTAAACCATAACTGTGACTCTTACTAAAACTCAAACACGTTAAAACTTATATCAACAGTTGTTAACATACCAGAGAAATCTCTCTCTCTCTCTCTCTCTCTCTCTCTCTCTCTCTCTAATTTCATCTACATCAGTCTCTCTGTTCTTGAACTAAAACACCCTAATTCTCTCTTATTTCCTCTCTTACTCTCTCCCTTTTTCTTTAATTTCACCTCTCTCTCTCTCTCTCTCTCTCTCACTTTAACTACCATAAATTTGGCACAAGTCAGCATGTTAGCTTCATGCACCAGCTTAATGCAGACATTCCACTGCAAGCACAAGGCAACAAGTTTATTTTTTCTCTCTTGTTTCATAACTGTGTGTGTGTGTGTGTGTGTGTGTGTGTGTGTAGTGTGTGTAGTTGTAAGTGAGTGTGTGTGTGTGTGTGTGTGTTTGTGTAGTAGTAGAGTGTGTGTGTGTGTGTGTGTGTGTGTGTGTGTGTGTGTGTGTGTGTGTGTGTGTGTGTGTGTGTGTGTGTGTGTGTGTGTGTTTGTGGGTGGATGTATTTCAATTCATGATATTCAAGTGGTTAAATTATCATACTCAATGGAGCTTACTCACTGGGCTAATACAATGTACTCAAGTAGGTAGACATTGTACTCAAGAGGTCAAATGTACTATGTAACAATGTACTGATAGTAAGTACATAAACACCTCCCTTGATAGGTAATTCTCCACCTGACTGTATTTAATCTGTAATACAACAATACAAGCAGGTGTATAAATGACTTCTATAAAATACAATATAATTTCCCGTTACAGAAGAGAAATTAATCTCTAATTAGTTGAGTTAAATTTTGATAATTAGAATCACACGGGCAATATTGAATTCGTTTTTTTTTTGTTGTTGTGGTGGTGCTGTTGTGGTGGTGATGTTGTGTTGTTGTTGTGGTGGTGCTGTTGTTGTGGTGATGTTGTGTTGTTGTCGTGGTGATGATGGTGGTGGTGCTGTGTTGTTGTTATGGTGGTGATGATGGTGGTGCTGTTGTGTTGTTGTTGTGGTGGTGATGATAGTGGTGTTGTTGTGTCGTTTGGTGGTGATGATGGTGGTGGTGGTGGTGTTGTGTTGTTGTCGTTGTGGTGGCGGTCGTTGTGTATAAACAGTGTATACAGGGTGTCCCAGAAAAATGTCCTGCCTGACTCCTGCCTGCTCCCTGCCTGCCTCCTCCTGCCTGCCTCCTGCTCCTTGCCCATGCCTCCTTCTAACTCACAGTGTCAGAGAGCAAGCAGGGAGGGAGGCAAGCAGCGAGGGAGGAGGCAAGCTGGCGAGGGAGGCAGAGAAGCAGGGGAGGAGGCAGAGAGCAAGCAGGGAGGGAGGCAGGCAGAGAGCAAGCAGGGAGGGAGGCAGGGAGCAGGAAGGGACATTTTTCTGGGACACCCTGTACATACAAACATATATACATGCATTCATAACTACTAACACTTTTCCATATACGATTTAAAAGGGAAAAATAAGAAATACAAATAGTAAAGTTTTTTTTTCAGTTTAAACCATAACTGTGACTCTTACTAAAACTCAAACACGTTAAAAAACTTATATCAACAGTTGTTAACATACCAGAGGAAATCTCTCTCTCTCTCTCTCTCTCTCTCTCTCTCTCTCTCTCTAATTTCATCTACATCAGTCTCTCTGTCTTGAACTAAAACACCTAATTCTCTCTTATTTCCTCTCTTACTCTCTCCTTTTCTTTAATACCTCTCTCTCTCTCTCTCTCTCTCTCTCTCACTTTAACTACCATAAATTTGGCTGCAAGTCAGCATGTTAGCTTCATGCACCAGCAATGCAGACATTCCTGCAAGCACAAGGCAACAAGTTTATTTTCTCTTGTTTCATAACTGTGTGTGTGTGTGTGTGTTGTAGTAGTAGTAGTAGTGTGTAGTTGTAGAGAGGTGAGTGTGTGTGTGTGTGTGTGTGTGTTTGTAGTAGTAGAGTGTGTGTGTGTGTGTGTGTGTGTGTGTGTGTGTGTGTGTGTGTGTGTGTGTGTGTGTGTGTGTGTGTGTGTGTGTGTGTGTGTTTGTGGGTGGATGTATTTCAATTCATGATATTCAAGTGGTTAAATTATCATACTCAATGGAGCTTACTCACTGGGCTAGTATTGTACTCAAGTAGGTAGACATTGTACTCAAGAGGTCAAATGTACTATGTAACAATGTACTGATAGTAAAATGCATAAACACCTCCCTTGATAGGTAATTCTCCACCTGACTGTATTTAATCTGTAATACAACAATACAAGCAGGTGTATAAATGACTATAAAATACAATATAATTTCCCGTTACAGAAGAAATTAATCTCTAATTAGTTGAGTTAAATTTTGATAATTAGAATCACACGGGCAATATTGAATTCGTTTTTTTTTCTCGGTATTTTAATTATTTACGAATTCGTTATTAAAGTGATTGTGTTTCCTGTTGTTAGCGATTGTTTATGACTGTCTCACCGCCACTCATTACTCACTGTCTTCACGAGGTGGATTAAACAATTACTTATTCATGTGTCTCTCTCTCTCTCTCTCTCCCCATTCATTATCATACAGATTCATCTCTCTCTCTCTCTCTCTCATTCATTATCATACAGATTCATTCTCTCTCTCTCTCTTCCTCTCTCTCATTTCTTTCTATCTCCTTCTTTATCACTGTCTTCAATTTTACACCACTACTGCACTCATTCTTGTTACTCTCTTCCCTCTCACTCTCTGCCATTCACTACCCCCTCTCCTCCCTCTCTCTCATCATTTTCATCTCTTATTTATTTTCTCTTAATTAGCCTTTAATGACCTGCCCTCTCTTCCATAACCCACGTCTTGGGTACGAACCATTCACCACGTCCCCCTTGACCACGTCCCTTGACCACGTCCTCCTGACCACGTCCCGCTTGACCACGTCCCCTGACCACGTCCTCCTTGACCACGTCCCCTGACCACGTCCCCTTGACCACGTCCCTTGACCACGTCCCGCCCACGTCCTTGACCACGTCCCTGACGTCCTCCTGACCACGTCCTTGACCACGTCCCGCTTGACCACGTCCCCTGACCACGTCCCTGACCACGTCCTTGACCACGCCCTGCTTGACCACGTCCCTGACCACGTCCTCCTTGACCACGTCCTCCTGGACCACGTCCTCCTGGACCACGTCCCGCTTGAACACGTCCCTTTGGACCACGTCCTCCTTGACCACGTCCCCTTTGACCACGTCCTCCTGGACCACGTCCCCTGACCACGTCCCTGACCACGTCCTCTGACCACGTCCCCTTGACCACGTCCTCCTGGACCACGTCCCCTTGACCACGTCCTCCTGGGACACGTCCTCCTTGACCACGTCCCTTGACCACGTCCTCCTTGACCACGTCCCCTTGACCACGTCCCCTTGACCACGTCCTCCTTGACCACGCCTCCTTGACCACGTCCTCCTGACCACGTCCTCCTTGACCACGTCCCCTTGACCACGTCCTTGACCACGTCCTCCTCCTGACCACGTCCTCCCTGACCACGTCCTCCTTGACCACGTCCTCCTGACCAGTCTCCTGACCACGTTCCTTGACCACGTCCCTTGACCACGTCCCCTTGACCACGTCCCTTGACCACGTCCCTGACCACGTCCTCCTGACCACGTCCCGCTTGACCACGTCCCTGACCACGTCCCTTGACCACGTCCTCCTGGACCACGTCCCCTGACCACGTCCTCCTGACCACGTCCCGCTTGACCACGTCCTCCTGACCACGTCCTGACCACGTAGCCGAGTGTGGGCCAAACAGATTCACGGTGTTGACAAAAACAGTGTCGCAGGAACTGTCTTCGCTTCCGTAAACAAACTTTTTGAACAACCTGGTCTATATTGCTCTCTCTCTCTCTCTCTCTTCTCTTCTCTCACTCTCTACCTTTTCGTTTTCTATCTATCTATCTCCTCTTTTATCTATCGCTTTCACGTATAAGCACAACACTATTTTTCATCTCTTTATCGAGAGAGAGAGAGAGAGAGGAGATATAGCTGTCACAAGGTCACCACCACTCACTGCCATCCACTGGCCCACTTCCCCGCTACTTCCGCTGTCTTGTGCCTCTTCCTCTCCCTTTCTTTCTCTACACCTCTCTCTCTTCTCTGACTTTTCTACCTCTCCTTGCCCTCCTCCTCTCCTTCCACTTTCTCTCTCTTCTTTATACTCTCTCCCTCTTATCCCTTCAGCATACACCCCTTCCTTCCTCTTCTTACACCTCCCTCTTCCTCCTCTCCTCTCTCACACCTCCTCTTCTTAGCTCTCCCTCTAATCCTTTCATACTTCTTCCCCAACCCTTTCCCCTGCCTCTCTGTCTTCACCATCTCATTTGTCTCTGTCTGTCTGTCTGTCTGTCTGTCTGTCTGTCTCTTTCCATATATAAAAGGTCTTCCCATCCACCAACCCCCATCCCAACCCCAACTCTGCACACACACACACACACACACACACACACACACACACACACACACACACACACACACACACACACACACACACACACACACACACACACACGCACGCACACACGCAACACACACTACATCCTTGACCACCAAGGTCAAGACGCACTTGGCCTCCTCGGAGCAGCCAGGTCAACTGTTATGTTGGCCCATACCAACTCCCTCACCTGAACCCTCCCCACCGGAATATCAACAAGTTCACGCCAGAAGTTACTATTTCATTTAGGAAAGGAATGGAACCAGTGTTAAACAGAGGTGAACAGTGGTGAACAGTGCTTGTCAGTGAGAACAACTCAACAGTAACAGTGGTACCTGTTGATCACACAGTGAGGTCCCAGGTACCCAGTGATAACGGCCTGACCCATCAACTAGCGATGTTAATCCGTCACGATAGGAAGGCCTGGGACCACACCTCACCATAGAACACCGTCTGTGAGGGAACTACTACACCACGTGAGGCCCCCATACACCATCTGGAGGGAATTACACCACGTGAGGCCCCTCATAACACCATCTGTGAGGGAATTACTACACCACGTGAGGCCCCTCATAACACCATCTGTGAGGGAATTACTACACCACATAGCCCCTCATAACACCATCTGAGGAATTACTACACCACGGAGGCCCTCATAACACCATCTGTGAGGAATTACCACCACGAGGCCCCATAGCACCATCTGTGAGGAATTACACACCACGTGAGGCCCTCATAACACCATCTGTGAGGGAATTACACCACGTGAGGCCCCCATAACACCATCTGTAGGGAATTACTACACCACGTGAGGCCCTCATAACACCATCTGTGAGGGAATTACTACACCACGTGAGGCCCCGCATAACACCATCTGGGAGGGAGTTACACTACGTGTTTGCTGTTCAACACCTACATTAATCTATATGTTCACTGTATGTTCCTTCACCTTCTAATGAAGGCTTTTGTTAAACCACCAATGTATGTAATAAGTCATTTATGTCCAATGTATTTTCAGCCTTCGGGCTGCAGAACTTTCAATAAACCGTTAATTATTATTATTATTATTATTATTACACACACACACACACACACACACACACATGAGAGTTAAGCTTATAGGCAACGCATTTATCTCAACTAATGTTATTCTCTTGACTAATAGATAGATAGATAGATAGATACAGACACAGAGACAAAGATAGATAGATAGATAGATAGATACAGACAGACAGACACAAATAGATAGATAGATTGATAGATAGATACAGACAGAGACAAATAGATTGATAGATTGATAGATATATACAGACAGACAGACAGATAGACAGACATATATCCATCATTGGTTTAATTAATTCGCGTAGTTTTTACAGTTTGTTTACAAAATAATAATAATAATAGACTAACCTGTTTTGTAATTGTTTTTATGTAGAAGGATTATAAAATGGGTTAGGTTAGGTTAGGTTAGATTAGGTTAGATTAGGTTAGGGTTGGGTAGGTTAGGGTAGGGTAGGTTAGGTTAGATTAGGTTAAATTAGGGTAGGTTAGGTTAGGTTAGGGTAGGGTAGGTTAGGTTAGATTAGGTTAAATTAGGTGAGGTTAGATTAGAGTAGGTTAGGTTAGGCGTAGGTCAGGTTAGGTTAAATTAGGTAGTTAGGTTAGGTGGTGGTAGATTAGGTTAAATTAGGTAGGTTAGGTTAGGTAGGTTAGGTTTGATTAAGTAATAGGTAGCTAATAATACAGGTAATAGGATTAAAAGGTCGACGTATTTTATTTGGGAAACTAATTCTTTAAACTTAATAAAATATAAAATAAATAAATAAAATATAAAAAACCCGAAATTAATAAATAAAATGAGATGTGAATAATTAAAAAATATATAATAAACTAGGAAATAAAAACAGCGCTAAAACAAAAACAAAACGAAAGAAATTATAAACCAAAAAATAACAGAAAACAATACAATTAAACCTGAAATAAACCACAAGACCAATAAAGACAATAAAACATAAACGGAAAAAGAAAAACCACGATAAACCCCAAAGAGCAAAAAACAAACACAATAAAATTAAACCTGAAATAAACCACAACATTCAACAAAACCAATAAAACATAAAATAACAAATAAAACCGCCAACTCATCGTATAAATATATAAATAATTAAATTTACAAACAAACAAATAAATAAACAAATAAATAAACAAATAAATAAATAAATAAACAAATTAATAAACAAATAAACAAATAAATAAATAAATAAATAAACAAATAAATAAACAAATAAATAAACAAATAAATAAACAAATAAATAAACAAATAAATAAATAAATAAATAAACAAATTAATAAACAAATAAACAAATAGATAAATAAACAAATAAAAATCAATTAATATCTCTATCTGCAGCGTGTGACCAATACCACCACCTTATATATAACATAACAGCCTCTGACCTGTCACAGCAGCACCCAACTATGAGGTCATTCCGTGGTTTAATTGGGTCGTTCGAGAAAGTTAAGTGATTATCTTGACCAATGAGATGAAACAGATTCCTACACCGTGGTCAACTATATACTTCCACAGGTGTAATAAAGGACAGGTGTAGTTACGGACAGGGATGAAAGGGTAGTTACGGACAGGTGTAGTTACGGACAGGTGTAGTTATGACAGGTGTAATTAAGGACAGGTAGATATGGACACGTGTAGAGTGTATTACAGAAGTTACGGACAGGTGTAGTTACGGAAAGGTGTATATGACAGGTGTAATTGGGACAGGTAATTAGGACAGGTGTAGTTACGGACAGGTGTAGTTACGGACAGGTGTAGTTACGGACAGGTGTAGTTACGGAAAGGTGTAGTTAAGGACAGGTGTAATTAAGGACAGGTGTAATTAAGGACAGGTGTAGTTACGGACAGGTGTAGTTAAGACAGGTGTAGTTACGGACAGGTGTAGTTACGGACAGGTGTAGTTAAGGACAGGTGTAGTTAGCAGGTGTAGTTAGGACAGGTGTAGTTACGGACAGGTGTAGTTAAGGACAGGTGTGATGAGACAGGTGTAGTTCGGACACGTGTGTGTACAGAAAGGTGTAGTTAGGGACAGGTGTAGTAGGACAGGTGTAATTGGAACAGGTGTAATGGGACAGGTGTATTAGGACAGGTGTAGTTGGGGCAGGTGTAGCTAAGGACAGGTGTAGTTACGGACAGGTGTAGTTAAGGACAGGTGTAATTAGGACAGGTGTAGTTACGGACACGTGTAGTTACGGAAAGGTGTAGTTAAGGACAGGTGTAATTAGGACAGGTGTAGTTGGAACGGTGTAATGGGACAGGTGTAATTGGACAGGTGTAGTTACGGACACGTGTAGTTACGGACACGTGTAGTTACGAACAGGTGTAGTTACGGAAGGTGTAGTTAAGGACAGGTGTAGTGGGACAGGTGTAATGGGACAGGTGTAGTTACGGACAGGGTGTAGTTACGGAAGGTGTAGTTAAGGACAGGTGTAGTGGGACAGGTGTAGTTAGGGACAGGTGTAGTAGGACAGGTGTAATTGGGACAGGTGTAGTTAAGGACAGGTGTAGCTAAGGATAGGTGTAGTTAAGGACAGGTGTAGTTAAGGACAGGTGTAATTAAGGATAGGTGTAGTTAAGGATAGGTAAGGACAGTAATTAGAGAGACGTCACGTTATTACCTGACATCACTAGATCAACCTCAAGATAATAAGCATTAATAGATGATGACGTCAGTGATACGGGAGAGGTTGCCATGGAGACGAGGTATATGACCTGGTAGAGGGGAGGAGGAGGAGAGGAGGAGGAGGAGGAGGAGGAGGAAAGTGTTCTTGACTGTTATGTTCATCTCTCTCTCTCTCTCTCTCTCTCTCTCTCTCTCTCCCTCCAAATGTCTTCGCCCACAGAGGAACCCCGAGTCTCTACCAGTAAGATTACCTGTTAAACAAAAAAAAGGTGATTGGCTGGCGTGTGACCAGAAGTATCTAGTAGCCAATCAGGTGGTAGTTTGTTGGATACTCTTCCCGCTTAACCCCCAGCGAGGGTAGACGGCGCGCTCTGTGTGTGTGTGTGTGTGTGTGTGTGTGTGTGTGTGTGTGTGTGTGTGTGTGTGTGTGCAGGATTGATGACGCAAAGAGCCGTGTATATTTGTAAACAATGTGAGGTGACTGCTGTGTGTGTTTGTGTCGTCTGGTGATCTGGTCAGGCTGTCAACAAGTAACTAGAAGTGTTTGATCGAGGTGCTTTACTGTTCTAACTACCTCC
>NW_024727847.1:0-15154 GCF_018991925.1 Homarus americanus | reverse complement strand
AAAATGTTGGGACATGTTTGAGATCATCAGTTGAGCCAAACGTTTATACTCAATATTGTTTTAATGGTATTTTAGAGCGACCGAAAATGTAAACAAAATGGCCGGCTAGGCTCGGGGGATCCACGAGTCCTCTTATAAAGGATCGACAATAAATGAAAACAAATCAGATTAATTTAAACACATTTCCAAGAGTATTAGATCCTGTAAAGAGAGAAAATTAATACTTGATATTTGTAGAAGCTTTTTTTTTCGTCCGTTTTCGTCTTTGTTAAAACAATTGTGGTGGTGTTACCTGTTCCAAACGGTAGACATCAAGGAAATGGATCAAGACCTTAATACTCAAAGGTACACCTAACCTGACATAATCTAACCTAACCTGACATAATCTAACCTAACCTGACATAATCTAACCTAACCTGACATAATCTAACCTAACCTGACGTAATCGAACCTAACCTGACATAATCGAACCTAACCTGACATAATCGAACCTAACCTCCCCGTCTGACATAAGCTAACCTAATCAAACCTAACTTTCCCACCTACCGACCGTAACCTATCTACTTATTACCTACCTAACCTAACTTAACTTAATCCAACCTGACGTAATCTAACCTAACCTATTGAAACTTAACTTAACCACCTACCTCATCTAACACCACTTTGTAATCTCTTTGCACTACCGCTCACAGGATGAGTATGGGGGCACAATAAACTAGCCTCTAACTGGCAAAATTAACAAAACTAACCTAACCTAACCCAACCTGACTTTACCTAACCTGATCTGATCTATCCAACTTAAACACCTTAGAATATATAATAAAGCCGCTAGGTTAATTTAGGCTAAATATGGTTGATTCATATTTTGTTTTGACAGAAATTCCCGGCAAAATAACGTATCTATATTGAGGACCACCCCCATGTTGGTTCCGCGTTAACAACACACGGATACACTACAGAATAACCCGCGTTCGTTTAACCTCAATTACTACAGTTTACTTTATAATCTTACTTCACAATCTTCACTACATCTCACTTCACAATCTTCACTACATCTCACTTCACAATCTTTACCACATCTTACTTCACAATCTTCACTACATCTCACTTCACAGTCTTCACTACATCTCACTTCACAATCTTCACTACATCTCACTTCACAATCTTCACTACATCTCACTTCACAATCTTCACTACATCTCACTACACAATCTTCACTACATCTCACTTCACAATCTTCACTACATCCCACTTCACAATCTTCACTACATCTCACTTCACAATCTTCACTACATCTCACTTCACAATCTTCACTACATCTCACTTTACAATCTTCACTACATCTCACTTCACAATCTTCACTACATCTCACTTCACAATCTTCATTACATCTCACTTCACAATCTTCACTACATCTCACTTCACAATCTTCACTTCATCTCACTTCACAATCTTCACCACATCTGACTTCACAATCTCACTACATCTCACTTCACAATCTTCACTACATCTCACTTCACAATCTTCACTACATCCTCACTCACAATCTCACCACATCCCACTCCACACAAACTTCACTGTCCTACCAACTTCTCACCACATCCCCACCCACACCTTCCACCCACATCCCACCTCCACACCCTCACCACATCTCACTTCCACACCCTCTCTCACCACATCCCACTTCACACCTTCCACTCACATCTCACTCACAATCTCTCATTACATCCTCACTCCACACCTCCCCACTCACATCCCCACTCTGTCAATCTTCCCACTACATCTCACTTCACTAACCCTCAATGACATCTCACTTCATAATCTTCACTACATCTCACTTCACAATCTTCACTACATCTCACTTCACAATCTTCACTACATCTCACTTCACAATCTTCACTACACCTCACTTCATAATCTTCACTACATCTCACTTCACAATCTTCACTACATCTCACTTCACAATCTTTACCACATTTCACTTCACAATCTTCACTACATCTCACTTCACAATCTTCACTACATCTCACTTCACAATCTTCACTACATCTCACTCCACAATCTTCACAACATCTCACTTCACAATCTTCACTACATCTCACTTCACAATCTTCACTACATCCCACTTTACAATCTTCACTACATCTC
Organism: Homarus americanus; assembly: GCF_018991925.1. Classification (NCBI taxonomy): domain Eukaryota; kingdom Metazoa; phylum Arthropoda; class Malacostraca; order Decapoda; family Nephropidae; genus Homarus; species Homarus americanus. The sequence goes on along the minus strand of NW_024727847.1, from coordinate 13,006 downwards.
ACTTCACAATCTTCACTACATCTCACTTCACAATCTTCACTACATCTCACTTCACAATCTTCACTTCATCTCACTTCACAATCTTCACCACATCTCACTTCACAATCTTCACTACATCTCACTTCACAGTCTTCACTACATCTCACTTCACAATCTTCACTACATCTCACTTCACAATCTTCACTACATCTCACTTCACAATCTTCACTACATCTCACTTCACAATCTTCACTACATCCCACTTCACAATCTTCACTACATCTCACTTCACAATCTTCACTACATCTTACTTCACAATCTTCACTACATCTCACTTCACAATCTTCACTACATCTCACTTCACAATCTTCACTACATCTCACTTCACAATCTTCACTACATCTCACTTCACAATTCTTCACTACATCTCACTTCACAATCTTCACTACATCTCACTTCACAATCTTCACTACATCTCACTCCACAATCTTCACTACATCTCACTTCACAATCTTCACTACATCTCACTTCACAATCTTCACTACATCTCACTCCACAATCTTCACTACATCTCACTTCACAACTTTCACTACATCCCACTCACAACTCTCACTACATCCCCACTCACAACTTACTGAGATCCCACTCACAATCTCTCACCACATCCCACTCACACACCTCACCACATCCCACCTCCACACCCCACACATCCCCACTCACACCTCACCACATCCCCACTCACACCTCTCCACCACGCCCCACTCACAATCTTCACTACATTTCACTTCACAATCTTCACTACATCTCACTTCACAATCTTCACTACATCTCACTCCACAATCTTCATTACATCTCACTTCACAATCTTCACTACATCTCACTTCACAATCTTCACTACATCCCACTTCACAATCTTCACTACATCTCACTTCACAATCTTCACTACATCCCACTTCACAATCTTCACTACATCTCACTTCACAATCTTCACTACATCTCACTTCACAATCTTCCCTACATCTCATTTCACAATCTTCACTACATCTCACTTCACAATCTTCACTACATCTCACTTCACAATCTTCATTACATCTCACTTCACAATCTTCACTACATCTCACTTCACAATCTTCACTACATCTCACTTCACAATCTTCATTACATCTCACTTCACAATCTTCACTACATCTCACTTCACAATCTTCACTACATCCCACTTCACAATCTTCACTACATTTCACTTCACAATCTTCACTACATCCCACTTCACAATCTTCACTACTTCTCAATTCACAATCTTCACTACATCTCACTTCACAATCTTCACTACATCTCACTTCACAATCTTCACTAACACCATCCTTCATCACTACATATAACATCCATCATCACTACTTATAACACCATCCATAATCATCACTACATATAATACTATCCATCATCACTACATATAACACGATCCATCATCACTACATATAACACCATCCACCATCACAACATATAGAACCATCCATCACGACATATAACACCATCCGACATCATTACATATAACACCAACCATCATCACTACATATAACATCATCCATCATCACTACATATAACTCCATCCATCATCACTACATATGACACCATCCAGCATCACTACATATAACACCACCCATCATCACTACATATAACATCATGCATCATCAGTACATATAACACCATCCATCAACACTACATATAAAACCAACCTATCATCACTACATATAATATCATCCATCATCACTACATATAACACCATCCAACATCACTACATATAACACCACCCATCATCACTACATATTACATCATCCATCACTACATATAACAGTATATAGAACCATAAAATGTTCTGTTTATAAGAGGTGAGAGGTAGGCGAGGAAGTCTGCCTGCTGACGTCTGCAAAGCTCCACCCACCTTGGCCCAGGCTAGCCTAGTCTAACCTGACCTAACCTAACCTAACCTAACCTTGTGTAAAACAAGTCTAGCCTAGCCTAGCCTAGCCTAGCCTAACCTGACCTTATCTAACCAAAACTAACCTAACCTTGATCTGATCTGATCTGATCTAATATAGTGATTAGTTTTAATCAGATTGTTATACGTCTTTTTAATCAGTCTAAGTTTCTTTCATCTTATTCTTCATTTTTTCTCTGTTGTTCATCTTTGTTATATTGTTTCTTTATGCTTTCTTTTCTTTCCCTCCTCCTCCTCTTCTTATTCCTCTATTGTTCTTTAAGAAATCAGGATAACTGTTAAGATTTGTTGACCAATTTTCTCTACATTTTCATTAAGAGATTACTTATTAAAACAACATTATCTGTATTTATATTATCGGAAGAGGAGTCCCGGCCACAACAAACGCCCCCCACACTAACATAATGAAACACTCCAGCAAATTATGTAAATATTCAAAAGGATTTGGATTTAATTGTAGTTTGTTTAATTTTAGGAACATTTCATTAGTGTTAACGGGAGGCAGGTAATGGCTATTATTAAAAAGCTTCCCTTATAATGACTACGGTCCCTCCAGCCAGACTTATACTAGCGTCTAAAGTCAAGGTGTGGTAGAGTCAAGGTTACCCACTGAAAAGTTTATTTGGATAAGTTCGGTGTGATTCTATTAGGTTTGGCTCCATTAGGCGGTGTAAGGTTACCTGGAGTGGATGATTATGTATTGGGTGGGGCGGAGAGGAGTCACACCAGGTTAGTTAGACTCCAGTTAGTGTGTATTTTATCCCTTTAACTCTCAAAGGAAAATTAAATAGATTAGTTGTTTTATAAGATAATTATTTAATTTTAATTCATCGGTTTATACTTTCATGATGTTACGTAAGTCTATAAATTCACTTAATTATTTTAATGGCAGGATAATAAAAAGATACCTGCTGTAATTACTGTGTTGGAAACTACAATTAGACAACCAAAACAGCATCATCGGCCATTACAGAGCGTTATTTTGTATAATGTAAGCACTTAAGTCAGTGGCCTAAAGCCTCAGGGCTGCTGTGTGAGGTGGTTCAGTCACGATACAAACATTACCAACATGTTTATCTTCACCAGGTGGGCTTAACATGACCAGGTGATGCCTTACTAACTCTTGGATTATTATTGTTGTTTAGTGAATTTGTATGAAGCTGCAAGATCATCTTACACATCTTGGAGAAAATTGGGTAAAAAAAATTTTTCATCCCAATTTCCCCAATTGGTAGATATTTTTTTTTTTTTGTATTTTGGTATTCTTTAACCTACCTTACCTGACCTCACCTGACCTAACCTGAAAATAATCCTAGTGATAATGGTAAAAAAATGCCAAATACCTATTGGATAGAAACGAATATTAACCGATATTTTTGTATTATGGAGAAAACAAAATCTTCAAAAAAGTACAAAAAGTTAAAAACATAAATCAATATTTATACCAACTCCTCCAGGTATCTTTTGTTAGTTTCACCTTCAGTGTCCTCATGACTGTCCTTGTCATTTTACTATTGTTTGTCTTCCTGTATCTTGGATGTTCTCTATGTCACAGTTTGTGTTTGTTCTTTATTGTACTTCGTCACTGTCCATGTTTTACTGCATTATATTTCTTTGTTGTGATAAAATAGTTCCAAGACCTTCAGTTATAAACAATAATCATATGAAAGTCTTTGACAACAACTTAAATTATTCCTTATTTTCGTTACTTAGATCCATTGAATTTTTGTGTCCGTGTCCGTGACAATGATAATGAAAGGACTTATATTGAGTAGTCTCTCAGGTTTTCATTCGACTGTAAACATACAGTAAACATACAAAGCTGTAGTGAGACTGCTGGAGTTATGCTGCATCATATTAATGCAGCATGCAGCATAATGCGACCTCCTCTCCCTCCCTCCCCGACATGACAGCATAATGCAGCTCCCTCTACCTCCCTCCCCAGTATGACAACATAATGCAACTCCCTCTCCCTCTCTCCCCAGCATGACAGGATAATGCAGCTCCCTCTCACTCCCTACCCAGCATGACAACATTATGCAGCTCCCTCTCCCTCCCTCCCCAGCATGTCAACATAATGCAGCTCCCTCTCCCTCCCTCCCCAGCATGACAGCATAATGCAGCTCCCTCTCCCTACCTTCCCAGCATGACAGCATAATGCAGCTCCCTCTCCCTCCCTCCCTCCCCCAGCATGACAGCATAATGCAGCTCCCTCTCCCTCCCTCCCCAGCATGACAGCATAATGCAGCTCCCTCTCCATCCCTCCTCAGCATGACAGCATAATGCAGCTCCCTCTCCCTCTCTCCCCAGCATGAGAGCATAATGCAGCTCCCTCTCCCTCCATCCCCAGCTTGACAGCATAATGCAGTTCCCTCTCCCTCCTTCCCGAGTATGACAGCATAATGCAGCTTCCTCTCCCTCCCTTCCCAGCATGACATCATAATGCAGCTCCCTCTCCCTCCCTCCCCAGCATGACAGCATAATGCAGCTCCCTCTCCCTCCCTCCCATGAGACAGTACATAATGCAGCTCCCTCCCTCCATCCCTCCCAGCATGACAGCATAATGCAGGCTCCCCCTTCTCTCCCCAGCATGACAGCATAATGCAGCTCCATCTCCATCCCTCCCAGCATGACAGCATAGCAGCCCCTCCCTCTCTCCCAGCATGACATCATAATGCAGCCCCTCTCCTCCCTCCCAGCATGACAGCATGAATGCAGCTCTCTCCATCCTCTCCCAAGCATGACAACATTATGCAATCCTCAAGCTGCTCTCCTCCCCAGCATGACAGCATAATGCAGTTCCCTCCCTCCCTCCCCAGCATGACAGCATAATGCAGCTCCCTCTCCTTCTCTCCCCAGCATGACAGCATAATGCAGCTCCCTCTCCCTCCCTCCCTCCCCAGCATGACAGCATAATGCAGCTCCCTCTCCCTAACTCCCTCCTCAGCATGACAGTATAATGCAGCTCCCTCTCCCTCCCTCCCCAGCATGACAACATTATGCAGCTCCCTCTCCCTCCCTCCCCAGCATGACAGCATAATGCAGCTCCCTCTCCCTCCCTCCCCTGCATGACAGCATAATGCAGCTCCCTCTCCCTCCCTCCCCAGCATGACAGCACCCTGAAGTTCCTTAATGAGTTGGGCTCCAGACTTATTGAAACTACCAGAGACTCCAGGGCATCGATCTACTATTTACAAGACAACCAATTGGGAGATGATGGTAAGGGAAGGCGAAAGACATCAGGTAGATTTTTACAGAACTTAATTTGGTTGGGACACAAAGACAGGCTGGAAGGGTGAGGTATGAGGATCTGGTAGGGTGGAATATGAGGGACTGGAATGGTAGGGTATGAGGGATTAACAGGGTAGGGTATGAGGGACTAACAGGGTAGGGTATGAGGAACTAGAAGGGTAGGGTATGAGGACTGGCAGGGTGGGGCATAAGAGACTAACAAAACTGGGTAGAAGGGTGTGACAATCTCCTCTTCTACACTAATCACGCCACACGTTCTCCCTAAGTCATCAAAAAATATACATTTGTCATGGTGTTCAAAAATTCCTCTTTTACCAACACAAGCTCTCGTTCTTGTAGCCATTGTGATTTAGGCTGAGGGGATAGAGAGATATAGTGAAAGAAGTAGGAACAGATAAAGAGAATGACAGACATAGATATGAGGATATAATAATTGTGGAAGGGGAAGGAAAGAGGAGGTGGAGATAGTGGTAGAGGAAGCAGGGAAGGAGAGTAGGGGAGAGAGAGTGATGATATATTAAGGTTAATAGAGACAAGGGGGGATAGGATAGGTAAAGAGGATACGACAGGGCAGATTTAATCTAATTTCATGGGTAAGAGATGGCAGGAAACCTAGTGAGTGAGTGAGTGGGACAACCATTGATCGTGATCACGCCCCAGTCCACAAGATCGTACACACAAGATAGTCAAAGGAACAGAGGGAACATATTCGGCTTGTTGTCGAACACTTGAATCAAAGGAGCAATAAGTTATTACTGAGTCACTGCACGTTGACTACATATTATAGTGTTTGTAAAGATCTTTCTTGTTACACTGGTCGAGAAGATCAGATAGCGACCGTACGTGAGCTGTGGCCCATATCTACAGAACCTCGACCATATTAGTTGGTAAAATTGTCTTCGTTTCTTTGGTGAGTGATCGTGTATTTCCAGATGTAATAACTGAAATGTGTTCAGTGTCTCCAGCAGGACCCGGCTGTACTCTCTTATTGCTGGGACCTCTATCAATCTGCCTACACGAATATCAATAAGACCCGTTTCAACTTCTCTACAAACTTTAAGAGCGTTCGGTCGAGGAGTTCAGGTACGAAAAAAGTATGTTAAGTGAGAATAAATTAACACGAGGCCAGTCAGTGTGTCAAAACAAGGTCGGGCCCACATCAACTGGCAATATAATCACATAAGGCGGATCATGACGATAACACATTTGTGCTTATTGTTTCATCAAAGTACTTAGGCAACATGTTAAATCTATTGTTTGTGTGAAAGTAAAAGGAGAAGCTGTACAGGTTGATCCACAGTTCCTGTTTCAACATCTAACAAAAGCATCAGGGAGAGTGTAAGGCAGGTGAGTAGTGTAACCACCCACTGTACTCTCAAGGGTCTGGCCTAAAAAACACCTTATGGACTATGAGCTGTACACTGCTGCATCACATTAACCACTAGGAGTTGTAAACAAACACTCCAAAAGTGCCTTTATGGAGGAGACCGATGAATTTCAAAATGAACACTGTGACTCCTGTTGTCTCGGTAGGGTCGTCAAAATCCTTTGTCTGTTGTGTCATATCGTCTAACACAAAATCGTAAACATACTTTTTTGAGCGTATCTACATCTTACAGCATGATGACACTAAATGGCCGCCTTAAAATGTTATTCTCAAAGACTTAATTATCCAATGAAAAAATTCACCCACTAAAATTTAAGATCACGTTGAAGATAAACTCATTAAAGTTTTATACTGTACTATAATGGAAATTAAAGTTCACTCACTCGCACTCTTGGGCAGAAATTATAATTTAAGTTCTCATTTTAGAACAGTCTTGGCTGTTTTTAGGTCCTGCTATGGTTACTGTCTGAGTCATAATCAACCTCACTTGGCATCTTCTATTTCATTTTGGCGCATTTCATGTTGGTGTATTTCATGTTGGTGTATTTCATGTTGGTGTATTTCATGTTGGTGATCACCTGCCACCCACCAGAGACTTGGGAAGGTTAGAAATAGTGTCATCTCTGTGTTTTATGACGTCTTCGAGGTTTATATCTTCACCTCACCTCCTGAACCACATCCTCAAGACGGACCATTTCTTACCCCTGGTCGTCTTCTTAGCTAATCAGGCTTATTTAATTTTTCTCTCACAGCGCTGCGCCCCCTGGCGAGAAACTCTCCCTCATTTCTTGTAACTTTTAGAGAAGGAAAGTTTATTCTCAACTGGTTGTACAGATGAAGCGTCACAACTTCTCGATATCTTTGCTTTGTGATTATAATACCAACGTGTCTGAGTCGTGTATTTGTTTATAAACTTAATGGAATAATATTTACCCAAGTTTAAGAGGCACTAAAGACATTATAAGGGCTGGATATTTCAAATTATCTGCATCTCTTGAATCACTTGAATCAGGAGTGAGAAAATGAAATTAAAACAAAAAAGAATTGTAAGTGAATGAAATATCGAAATCCTTGAAAAAACTAAATTTCTTAAAACAGTAATGGACTAAGACAGCAGTGGAAGGTAAGGAGATTGGTGGAAAAGAAAGGAGAAGACCGAAGGAGGAAGGTAAAAGGAGGGAAGATGGAGGGGTAAAATAAAGGGGAAAGGAAGATGAAGGGGGAAGAAATGAATGGGGGAGATGGAAGGGAGGAAGAAGGGAGGGAAGATGAAGGGGTAAGATGGAGGAGAAAGACGATGGGGAGAAGAAGATGAAGGAGAAGATGAAAGGTGGAAGATGAAAGGCAGGAAGCGACAGTGCAAAATAGATCGGCAAGAGACACAGTTGTACCAGAGGTGGTAAAAATATACACCAGGAAGGAATCAGGTGTGGCAATGTAATACTCTCTCTCTCTCTCTCTCTCTCTCTCTCTCTCTCTCTCTCTCTCCATATTATGTTGCTCAGATTTCTCTCTCTTTTTCTAAAAATACAAAACTCAACTCAATAAAGGCAACACATGTACTGTACTATGACTGCCAGTGTATTATAGCATCAACATTATTATATAAGAGTATATATTATACTTAAGCCCCCCCCCAGGTATCGCCGGGATGGTTAATCTTCAGGTGGGATACGCTGGGCGGCGAGGGGAGTGACAATCTACCTGTGTCATTAAGGTCTCTGTTACCTTTTCCTGGGGCGACACTTCAGGTGAGTTATTATATAAAAAAGAGACTCACTTTATACAATACATGAAAAAATAACACCACCATTTAACTTATATAAATTAACACACAATACAGTACTGAATGCCTAACTAGCTTAGCTCCCCCCACCCCAGCCTCCCTTGAGCGAGCAGGAGCGTGCTGTGTATGGCCACCACCCCAACCAATCACCTCGACTCAGCTAGGTGGACAGCCCACCTGCTATTACTCCCTACTACTTTACTTCCCGTTTCTATTCTTTCCTTCTCTCTTTCCTCTCCTCTCTCATGGCAAAGTCATTTCCCACTTTACTTCATCATCGTTACTCAGTAAGACAGCAGTAGACCACGACGCTTAACACTGTACCTGCCTGACTCTGGTGTTACCTGTACTGTGTTAATTGGCTTGAAGAACATACAACTCTAAAACGTGATATGAATTGTTAATTTTCATAGGAAGATGAACTAGACAAAAAACGACCTTTATAACTAAATGTCAGACCAAATACTGTCAAGAGGTGTGAACAGCTTCCATATGGAGAGGAGAGGATCTTTAATTGAAGTCTAATGTGTCACTTCACGCAATAACTCTGTGGGGTGGACACATCGACAACACAAGAGTGACCGACATATAAACACTTCCGAGACAACGATAACTAATGACTTTTTTTGTTTGTCCTTTCAGAACAAAGTTCACTCCTGGGATTATCTCTCATAAACGAAGCATCACCAAGCACAAGCACCACACACCTGTATAGGCCTTCAGTATCGTCAACCAGCAACTGTCTATATGATAATAGTCCAGACAAAACCTTGCTTTTACTTTAACCCGGAAATAAACATCGACAGGTTTATTATAAATAATTATGACGACAGTAAGTTTTCAAGGTTCAAGTGTCCTTATTTCCTGCCAATGGTTCCAGGAAAACCTTAAAACTTACAATTAATAAATAATTAAAGATTTTTGTTTCTTGTATCTATATATATAAAACAAAGAAGTATGTATTTTTGTTTGTGTGTGTGTTTGTGTGTCCGCACGAGAATCTCGGAAACTACTATACCGATCTGTAGTGATGATGGATGGTGTTATATGTAGTGATGATGGATGGTGTTATATGTAGTGATGATGGATGATGTTATATGTAGTGATGATGGATGGTGTTATATGTAGTGATGATGGATGATGTTATATGTAGTGATGATGGATGGTGTTATATGTAGTGATGATGGATGATGTTATATGTAGTGATGATGGATGGTGTTATATGTAGTGATGATGGATGATGTTATATGTAGTGATGATGGATGATGTTATATGTAGTGATGATGGGTGGTGTTATATGTAGTGATGATGGATGATGTTATATGTAGTGATGATGGGTGGTGTTATATGTAGTGATGATCTATCTTCTATCGATATAAAACAAAGAAGTATGTCTGTTTGTGTGTGTGTGTGTGTGTTTGCTTGTGTGTCCGCACGAGAATCTCGAAAACTACTCTACCGATCTGTAGTGATGATGGATGATGTTATATGTAGTGATGATAGATGGTGTTATATGTAGTGATGATGGATGGTGTTATATGTAGTGATGATGGATGATGTTATATGTGTTATAAGTGTTTAAATAACATGGTAGATATTACTGAGCCTTCATCAGGGTTGGTGCCTCCCTCCAGGTTCCCAGAGGTACAACTATTGGTGACATTTTCTTATTCGATGGCAGCAGTTGAGTTAGATTCATTGGTTGGGAGGTACAGACAGAGTGTAAGTAGCTGTGGAAGTTTCGCGCTCCCTGATGTCGCCCAAATTGTCATAATTGAAGGTAACTGACTTGGCAACGGTAGTGCGTACGTTGGTCTTCTTAAGGATAGAGGCGGGTTGTTGGTCGGCAACATTGGATAGAACAATGAACTCAGCAGCTTGGCGGTCAAGGTTGTTCAAGGTACCATGGGCACTGTAGTAGTTAACTTCCAGCTTGTTAGTTGATTTTCGGCTGCGGCCAATGCTGTCACCATCCAATCGTCCAACAGCCTTATCACAGGAGGCTTCGTCAAAGTATCGGATGTATGCGAAGCCATAGTGTTCATTTTTGTTGTCTTTTGCGGGCATCACAAATAGGTCGATCTGTCCACATTCCTCAAACAATGGTCGAATCTGCTTAGGGGCCACACCAGGGTAGATGTTTGTTGCAACCACCACAAAGCTGGTGTCGAAGTCTACAACGAAATCCTTGCAAGCCTTCACCTCCACCTCAGACACCTTCGATACAGTGCGTCGGAACACCATTGTGATGTACTGACACTAACAGCTCTCTCACTGAGGTCAAATCAAAATTTGACCATACAGAAAGAATTACGGTTTAATAAGGTTGGAATTTAAAGAAATTGACAACAAAATGAAGCTCTGTTTATCACTATAGTGTTGAGGACTGGTGTTTGTAGAGATGATGGATGGTGTTATAATATGTAGTGATGATGGATGGTGTTATATGTAGTGATGAAGGATGGCGTTATATGTAGTAATGATGGATGGTGTTATATGTAGTGATGATAGGAGGGTAATATATGTAGTGATGATGGATGGTGTTATATATAGTGATGATGCATGATGATATATGTAGTGATGATGGTTGGTGTTATATGTAGTGATGCTGGATGGTGTTATATGTAGTGATGATGGATAGAGTTATATGTAGTGATGATGGATGATGTTATATGTAGTGATGATGGTGGTGTTATATGTAGTGATGTTGGATGGTGTTATATGTAGTGATGATGGATGATATTATATGTAGTGATGATAGGATGGTTCTATATGTAGTGATGGATGGTGTTATATGTAGTGATGATGCATGATGTTATATGTAGTGATGATAGGATGGTTTTATATGTAGTGATGATGGATGGTGTTATATGTAGTGATGATGCATGATGTTATATGTAGTGATGATGGTTGGTGTTATATGTAGTGATGCTGGATGGTGTTATATGTAGTGATGATGGATAGAGTTATATGTAGTGATGGATGATGTAATATGTAGTGATGATGGGTGGTGTTATATGTAGTGATGTTGGATGGTGTTATATGTAGTGATGATGGATGATATTATATGTAGTGATGATAGGTTGGTTTTATATGTAGTGTTGATGGATGGTGTTATATGTACTGATGATGCATGATGTTATATGTAGTGATGATGGGTGGTGTTATATGTAGTGATGCTGGATGGTGTCATATGTAGTGATGATGGATGGAGTTATATGTAGTGATGATGGATGATATTATATGTAGTGATGATGGTTGGTGTTATATGTAGTGATGTTGGATGGTGTTATATGTCGTGATGGATGGTTCTATATGTAGTGATGGTGGATGGTGTTATATGTAGTGATGATGGATCGTGTAATATGTAGTGATGATGGATAGTGTTATATGTAGTGATGATGATGGATGGTGTTATAAGTAGTGATGATGGATGTTGTTATATGTAGTGATGAAGGATGGTGTTAGTGAAGATTGTGAAGTGAGATGTAGTGAAGATTGTGAAGTGAGGTGTAGTGAAGATTGTGAAGTGAGATGTAGTGAAGATTGTGAAGTGAGATGTGGTGAAGATTGTTAAGTGAGATGTAGTGAAGATTGTGAAGTGAGATGTAGTGAAGATTGTGAAGTGAGATGTAGTGAAGATTGTGAAGTGAGATGTAGTGAAGATTGTGAAGTGAGATGTAGTGAAGATTTTGAAGTGAGATGTAGTGAAGATTGTGAAGTGAGATGTAGTGAAGATTGTGAAGTGAGATGTAGTGAAGATTGTGAAGTGAGATGTAGTGAAGATTGTGAAGTAAGATGTGGTGAAGAGTGTGAAGTGAGATGTAGTGAAGACTGTGAAGTGAGATGTAGTGAAGATTGTGAAGTGAGATGTAGTGAAGATTGTGAAGTGAGATGTAGTGAAGATTGTGAAGTGAGATGTGGTAAAGATTGTGAAGTGAGATGTGGTGAAGATTGTGAAGTGATATTTGGTGAAGATTGTGAAGTGAGATATGGTGAAGATTGTGAAGTGAGATGTAGTGAAGATTGTGAATTGAGAAGTAGTGAAGATTGTGAAGTGGGATGTAGTGAAGGTTGTGAAGTGAGATGTAGTGAAGATTGTGTAGTGAGATGTAGTGAAGATTGTGAAGTGAGAGGTAGTGAAGATTGTGAAGTGAGATGTAGTGAAGATTGTGAAGTGAGATGTAGTGAAGATTGTGAAGTGAGATGTAGTGAAGATTGTGAAGTGAGATGTAGTGAAGATTGTGAAGTGAGATGTGGTGAAGATTGTGAAGTGAGATGTGGTGAAGATTGTGAAGTGAGATGTGGTGAAGATTGTGAAGTGAGATGTGGTGAAGATTGTGAAGTGAGATATGGTGAAGATTGTGAAGTGAGATGTAGTGAAGATGTGAAGTGAGATGTAGTGAAGATTGTGTAGTGAGATGTAGTGAAGGTTGTGATGTGAGATGTAGTGAAGATTGTGTAGTGAGATGTAGTGAAGATTGTGAAGTGAGATGTAGTGAAGATTGTGAAGTGAGATGTAGTGAAGATTGTGAAGTGAGATGTAGTGAAGATTGTGAAGTGAAATGTAGTGAAGATTGTGAGGTGAGATGTAGTAAAGATTGTG
>NW_024727846.1:0-11089 GCF_018991925.1 Homarus americanus | reverse complement strand
TATCAGTGAGTCACGAAGTCTGACCAGATATCCAATCTTTTTCTCGTTTAGTTTGATACATTTGGTAGAATCCTTTGGGGTTTGTCTTCGCCTCCCTTTGCTATCTACTTCCCATTATTCTCTTTGCTTTCTTATCTCGGTTGTAACCCTACTCGCCAATACTCCTATGGGTCCCGAGGTGAATTTCGCCACGATTTATCCCTTTCTACCTATAGCCTTCCCTTTTGGCCAATGATGTTCTTTTAAATAAATTATTTATCCATTTAGGGTCATTATTGTTCGATCTGAGTTTTTGTATGGTATGTTCTGCCTTTGTGCATTGCTAACCTCACTATTTAAATTATGTCGAACTCGGCAATCTCAGGATCCTCGTTATCAGGTCGGTGTCATCTGTCAGTTTCACAGCTGCCGCCAAATAATTCTCTCCAGCTGCCTCTTTAAACCGTCAAAGCTTGCCTCTGAAATCTGGCACTTTAGGGAATTTATGTCTGCCCTGAAAATCTAACTGGAATCGAATTTCTTTGTGATAGCTGTTTGCAAGTTCGTTCCCTACCTCGACATTGCTAATTAGGTTTTCTCTGTTCGACAGAACTAAGTCCAGTATATTATTACCCCGTGTGGGTTCGGTTATATGTTGACTTAGGAAACAGTCCTGGATCGTCTCGAGAAATCCTGTGATTCTGAGTTACCCGTAAGGTCAGTCCAATCTATTTGGCCAAGGTTAAAGTCGCCTACTATACAGACTTTGTTGTGTATGGAAGCCCTGCGCATTTCATCCCAGATAAGTCGCTCATTGATGCTATCAAGATTGGGGGTTCTATATATTACTCCTGTGATTAATTTTTCCCGACCGTCGCTTAATTCTATCCAAATTGTTTCTGTATTCCTCTCAGTTTTTATTTCCTTATTTATTTCACACTTCAGATTATCACCTAACATAGATTGCTACTCCTCCTCCTTTCCTGGTCTGCCTATCGGTATGGAACAGTTTGTAACCCGCAATTTGGTATTCGACTGGTAACTCACGTGTGTCTAGGTTGATCCATGTTTCAGTGAATGCAATTATATCGATTTTTTCGGTACATACCAAGGCCCTAATATCATCCATTTTGTTTCTCATACTTCTACTTTTCGTGTAGTATACATTTAAGTTAGTCGTGTTCTGAGTCCTCCCTTTACCGCGTTTAGTTTTAAACTCCCTGTCTAATTTAGTTTTGTCATCATTCCTAACACTATTTCCCTGTAGTCTTTCACTTTGTTTACCCGCTCCCACTGCAGTCTCCTCCACCCCCGTGCCCATATGTTCCCTTAGCAGTTTAAAGACTTCGATATCTTTTGAACTGCCCCTACTGTTTGTATAGTATACAGTTAAACCTACTCTTCCCTGGTCCTGAGCAACTAATTTTACTTCCCAGGACCTGCTTGTTTTTTGACTCCCACTTTCCCTGACCCTTCTCTATTGGCGAAACACCCCCTTTGGAGTGACAATTTCACGCTCCAGGGATGCAGACAACGTCTTTACCCCCTCACGAGACAAGTGTACTCCGTCGCGACAGTACAGGTAGTCGTTGCCATAGAATCGTTGCCAGTTATCAACGAATGTCCAACCATTGTTTGCACAATGTTTTTCCAGTCGGCAATTTATAGCAATTGCCCTGGACAGCCATTCATGACCAACCCCTCTTCTAGGCAAGACACCACATACTATCGGGATCCCTCCCCTATCTCTAATCTTCCCCAGCGCCTCCCTATACCTCTTGAAAAGTTCCTCACTCCTAACCTTACCTATGTCGTTTCCTCCCACACTAAGACACACTACTGGATTGGTACCCTCCCCTGACAAAACTCTGTCTAACCTCTCGGCTACATGCCCTATCCCAGCCCCAGGAAAACATACCCTAGTCCTACGTTTTCTATCTCTCGCACAAAAAGCCCTATCCATAAACCTCACCTGGCTGTCACCAACTACCACGACCTTACCTGTGGGCAGGGTTTGTACAACTGCCCTTTCCTCTCCTTGATCCATACCGTCCTGCCTCTTCTCTTCCTCGCCAGCTTCCTGCAGCACCTGGTAAGGGTTACTACACTCCACACCCTGGTCAGCTTTCCTGAGCCTGACCCTAGTCCCCTTGGAGACAACCACTCTCCACGCCTGCTCCTCCTTCGCAGGTGTCCTGCTAGGCAGGACACCTACCTGAAGGAGTTCCGTCCTGAGGGCTTCATTTTCCCCCTTTAGTGTGTCAACCTCACCCCTCAACTGCCCCAGCTGCCTTAACAGAGTGGCAAGGAGGTCGTCTTTTCCCACACTCCCTTCCTCTTCCCCCACGACACAACGATCCTAAGCGGCCATTTTCCTTGGTCTCTAACGGGAGCACTATCGGGCACGACCTTCTCCAAGTTGGGTCAGAGGTCAACACACCTGGTTTAAAGACTTTCCATATAGTATGAACTCTGTTCAACTACTTCTTATAATAATCATTCGAAACCGATTTCCTCATTTTATTCTGATACTGGAATGGATCCTCCTATCACTATGGTTTTATTCTTCTCGTAAGCAGGATATTACCGTATCTTCATCAGCCATCAGCACTAACGTTCTTCGATATTCATATTTATATCCTTCCCATCTCTTTTTCATTAGTCTTTGTTCGAATCAAATTGCCCCGTTGTCAGTTTCACTCTCTGTTTTGGTGGGAAGATCGGCGTAGTGACCTCCCTTCCAGAAAGAGTGCAAAAGGCTATTCACCCATTACCACGGTGTATAGTGAACTTCTGAACGGAACTGTACATATGGACTGTTGATATATATATATATATATATATATATATATATATATATATATATATATATATATATATATATATATATATATATATATATATATATATATATACATATATATTGTATGCGTACATCTCGAAAACATTTCGTATCTATGAACAACATTTATAAAATGACAATAATGCGGTTTTTGTGATGTACTGTAAGTAAAGATTATAACAAATGTTTGTTTTGATTTCCTTTTACACACACACACATGGGAATAGCATTATTATATACTGCAGAGAAAATTAGTATATTAAAAGGACCAATTATAAGAGGTAGCAAATGAATAATGTTTTGCTTATTAAAATGAAAAGGTTTATTTGTTAAGTTCTCTATTATTTCATTTGTTAACGAATTTGGTCATTGGTAATGTGCGAGATCTGTTTATGAAAATGTTCCTGTGTAATTCATTATATCTATCTACGACTCTCAACATGGGTTTGCAAAGGGAAAATCTTGTCTAACAAATCTGCTGACGTTTTTTAGGAAAGTCTTCGAGGTAGTAGATAATGACGAAAATTACGATGTTATTTACTTATACTTTAGCAAAGCATTTGACAGAGTACCGCATCAGAGGCTTCTGAGAAAAATTAAGGCTCATGGTATCGAGAAGAAAGTTTTAAATTGGATAAAATCATGGCTCACCGATAGAACGCAGACGGTCAGCGTAGATGGTGTTAAATCTGAGTGGGGCCGTGTAACCAGTGGGGTTCCCCAAGGGTCAGTACTAGGCCCACTCTTGTTCATAATCTACATAAACGATCTAGATACTAGGATCAGCAGTGACATAAGCAAGTTTGCGGATGACACCAAAATAGGGCGGCAGATTAATTCAGGGCAGGATGCAAATGCATTACAGGAGGATCTAAATAAACTGCAGAGGTGGTCTGAAAAATGGCAAATGAAATTCACCACCAGCAAGTGCAGCGTACTTAATATTGGAAGAACAAATACTGACAATTTATACAGCCTTAACAACATCAACCTAGAGAAGTCGACTTGTGAAAGAGACCTAGGGGTACTTGTAAGCCCGAACCTACGGCCTAGAAAACAGTGCGTTAATGTTCGAAATAAGGCAAACAGAGTATTGGGTTTTATATCTATATGTGTAAGTAATAAGAGTGCAGAGGTCTTATTGCAACTATATCTTGCGCTAGTCAGGCCGCACCTCGATTATGCGGTTTAGTTCTGGTGCCCTTATTATAGAATGGACATCAATTCACTAGAGTCGGTGCAGCGAAGAATGACGAAAATGATTCCGGGACTTATAAACCTTAACTTGCATTCACTAGAAAGACGAAGAGTGCGGGGAGATATGATAGAAGTGTTTAAGTGGGTGAAAGGAATCAATAAAGGGGATATAGATAAAGTTCTTATAATATCCGAGCAGGATAGGACTCGTAGCAACGGATTTAAGTTGGATAAGTTTAGGTTTAGGAGGGAGATAGGAAGGAACTGGTTCACAAATAGGGTGGTGGAAGAGTGGAACAAGCTTAGAAACTTTGTAGTAAGTGCTGGAACTCTGGAAAGTTTCAAAAGGAGGCTAGATAGATTCATGGATGATAGAGAGTGGTAGTAACTCTCGACAGGAGCTGCCATGCACAGGCCAACCAGCCTATTGCAAACACCTTATTTTCTTATGTTATCAGTCATGTAACATGCTCTACGTAAATAAAGGCTGAGTGCCAACAGTATTGACAAGACACGTACCACTATTTTCCTGTATTATACTGATATACACACAAATTATATATATATATATATATATATATACATATATATATATATATATATATATATATATATATATATATATATATATATATATATATATATATATATATATATATATATATATATATATATATATATGCTGATAACCACAAGGAAAGAAGAAAACACGAAGTTCCCAAGCGCTTTCGTGTAATTCACATCTTCAGGGGTGAGTACAGACTAGAGAGAGTAATACAAATCAAGGTGTATATATACAGAGGAGGGTGAGACCAGGTCCACAATGGTCAGGTATTAGGTAATGACCTTACTAATCTTTAAATAGCACACAACGGTTGGTGGTCAGGTCAGATGGTCAAGTGACCCGGCCTTCTCACCTGATCACAAATCTTCTTAATTACAAAATTGTCCAGCTTGTACATGCCGTTACTCAAATTCATAGATTCCCTGGATAACATTTCACTACCCGTCTCGAAAGACGACTTCATCGAACTCATCAAACTATGTATTAAGGATTGCAAATTCGAATTCAATGGGGAATATTATGCTCAAAAATTTGGTATGGCAATGGGTAATCCACTCTCACCTGTATTAAGCAACCTATATATGGAATTCTTTGAAAAGAAACTATTAAGTAATATTTTACCACCCTCAGCAGTCTGGTTTAGATATGTTGATGATGTATTATGTCTCTGGCCATGTAATGAGGACCTAAAAGCTTTCCTACCACAACTTAACAACTTAGCCCCCTCGATCAAATTCACTGTGGAATTAGAGCAAGACTGTAAATTGCCATTCCTAGACTGTCTGATACACAGAATAGGTAACACTTTTAAGTTCAGTATTTATAGAAAACCAACTAATGTGTGTTCAGACATTCATTATTATTCTGCCCACCATAATAAAGTCAAACAGTCAGTATTTTCAACAATGTTTTTACGTGCCTTGAGAATTTGCAGTCCGGAATTCATCGATGAGGAATACAAATATATATATATAATATTGGCTCAAACCTTAAATACCCAAGATCTTTCATAGACAAATGCTTAAACATTACTAAGAAAACTTTTTATAGAACTGACCCCAAGCCCACCCATGACCATAAGAATATCTTAATATTACCATTTCACAAAAATTTCTCACACATTCCTGCACAGCTAAAAACCTGGAACGTCAATGTGGCATTTAAAAACTCATGCACTGTTAAACAAATGTTAATCAAGAACTCCCCCAACAACACAATTGGTTGCATTTATAAAGTTCCTTGCAAGGAATGTAATATGTTTTACTTAGGCCAGACAGGTAAAGATCTTGCAACTAGAATTAAACAACACAAATACAGTGTTAGGACAGGCCAGGAATCCAATGCTCTGTTTGTTCATTTGAGGGATAACAAGCATTGCATTGACTGGGATAATGCCTCCTCAATATTACCATGTAATTCAATTGATAGTAGGAACATCATAGAATCTAGTCTTATTAAACATACCGAAGCATTCAACATGAATTTGAGTAACGGCATGTACAAGCTGGACAATTTTGTAATTAAGAAGATTTGTGATCAGGTGAGAAGGCCGGGTCACTTGACCATCTGACCTGACCACCAACCGTTGTGTGCTATTTAAAGATTAGTAAGGTCATTACCTAATACCTGACCATTGTGGACCTGGTCTCACCCTCCTCTGTATATATACACCTTGATTTGTATTACTCTCTCTAGTCTGTACTCACCCCTGAAGATGTGAATTACACGAAAGCGCTTGGGAACTTCGTGTTTTCTTCTTTCCTTGTGGTTATCAGCATATATATATATATATATATATATATATATATATATATATATATATATATATATATATATATATATATATATATATATATATATATATATATATATATATATATATATATATATATATATATATATATATATATATATCATGTAGATCCACAATGAAAACGTGGATAAGATAAATCTTTATTCAAGACATCTTCAGAGGCAACTGGATTACATGGACAGAGAGAGGCTTAAATATACAGGGTGACCTTAAAAACATGAGGTCAGGTCGTAATGATGTCATCCACTAATCCCCACACTAACACACACGTAGAGGAGCTTAAGAGAAGGGGGGTGACGTGACTAGTCAGGTCAGGTAAAAAATAAGGGACCCACTAAATAACTATCATACATCTAGATCAAAGGTTTTCAAAGCATTTTTAGCCTTGGGCCACTGACAAATAAATTTATGTAACATATTATCAGTTTTGAACTGACCATCACTAAGGTTTATTGATTTTAATTCCTTAATGAAACTAGCTTCAACCAGAAGTCTTTCTGTGACACAAGATGATTTAAATACTTCTAAGCTTTTTTCCCAAGCAATGGGATGATTATTATTCCTAACATGAACGAACAAGGCACTGCTTCCAGATGCTGTTCTGATATTGTACTTATGTTGTTTGATTCTGAGCTGCAGTGTTTTTCCTGTCTGTCCTACATAATTACAATTACATTTGCTACATGGAATACATTAAACACTTCCATTTACATTCAAACTTTGGCTATTTCTTATTAACATATTGGTAATGGTTGAGTCATACTTGAAAACAACATTAATATTTAGTAGCTTGAGGGACCGAACTAACGGGACAAATTCATTACGATAGGGCAGAGTCGAAATATTCTTAAGTGTAGGAACTTGTCTGGTTTGAGAGGAATGAAAGGATTTTTTAACCCTTTTGAAACAACGATCAACAAACACACAAGGGTACCCGAGTTTCTGTGCAGTGGAACGAATGTGTTTCAATTCATCGTCAATAACTTCAGAGTCACAAATAAGCAGACATCTTAAGAACATAGCAGAAAAAACTGACATTTTGGTAGACTCCAGGTGATTCGATAAAAAGTGTATGAAACTGTCTACCTGTGTGGGCTTTCTGTATACTTTAAATTTGTAGTTTTGGCCATTTTTCATGATAAGCATATCAAGGAATGGAAGGGATCCATTTATTTCTCTTTCAATTTTGAATGTGATACTAGGAACAATATCATTAAGCTTGTCTAAAAATTCCAATGGGTCACTGTTTCTAGGCCAAAGACAAAGAACATCATCTACATATCTATACCATGGAGGAATAAAGTCTACTATATTGGGTAGTAATCTAGACTCAAAAAACTCCATATAAATACAGGCTAGAGGAGCAGAAAGACAATTACCCATGCTCATGCCAAATATTTGTTTGTAGAACTTCCCATTTGCTCTAAACACATTGATGTAAATTCACTGTTCACTAGAGTACCTGTGAAAGACCTACTTTCATTTCTTAAAGATAAATTACAACTGTTAGATGAATAGCATCATTACTATTCTCAATAAAGTAACCTGATTTTCTTCACTTTTTAGTTCGGGTTAAATTTGCTGAGATGACAGCAGCTGTGGCGGCATTGGTGCTTTTCTTAGCTGCTATTGACTGTCAGGTTCTGGCAAGGCTTCCTCGGCCAGTCAGTAAGTTTTCCCATAAGATTCCCGTGCACTATTGTTTGGTCCTTATCGAGCTGTGTCAGTGATATATTTTGTTTGTGTCTACATGAAAGTATTAGCATTTAGTGGGTTTTATGAGGTGGTGTTTTTGGGCGGGAAATTTATTTTGTCCAATCTGTGTTTCAATATATATTAGGGTCTTCAGAGTCCTCATTGTGTATCAGTGTATTACTTATCTCTTTTGGTGTAAAGTCTTGAATTATGTTATTTTTTATTTGTATTTTTTTGTGAAGTTTGACCCTAACTATATTTTCTCAGTGGAACGAGAATCACTGTACCTGGCTGCTGGAGCAGTAGAGGCTGTGTTGTCCAAGGTACGACATGATAATACCTCCGTCCTCGTGCTCACAGATCGCAATACGTCACCTTCTACGGTCTTCCTGGTGGGTTAAAAGTTTCTTACGATCTCAAAACTTCCCTGTGGAAATAAACACCCCAGTTTATTTTTTCTTATAAGATTGAAACAATCAGTACACTGTTTATAAGAAAGACTCCACCTACAGGCAGGGAACTAACCAGTAAACACTTAAACTTAATAAGAGGGTCAAAGAAAACTAAAGGACTATTACAAACTTTTTCTTGTCGGGTGCCTGTTTCATTGACTGTTGAGTAAATATTTATTCAGGAAGCGAAATCCATTAAAAAGTCACTAGAAGGACAAACAACAACTTGGCATGAAAACAAACAAACAATTCAATGGTCCTAATATGTTTGTTTTCTTTCAGATGAGAGCTGGACTCTTCGCCCCCTGGGGAATGGGAGTGTTTGAAATGATAACACATAATCAAGACACGAACGAAACCTTACCTCAGATTACTCAGGTGATCAGCGAGGCTCGTCGGGTAGGTAATGTTTGCATCAATACATAAAAAAGGATATTTGTCTAATTTGAGGCAGGTAAATAATATTTCGAGTTACTGCTACAGTGATTACGCATTTATAACAAATTGTCCACTTTAATCGACCATTGGCATTATCATCAATGGAGTAAGTTCACTTTCGAACACAACTCATGCTTGAACAGCTGCGGCAAGTGTCATGGAGTCTGACGGTGGTGGTGGTGAGCGACGACCCAGCCTTCCTCGCCGCCTTCGCCGAGTGGTCCCTCAAGGGCCGCCTCCTGGTGTGGCCGACGAGGCTCCTCGCCGTCACTCACCTGCCCCTCTCGGAACTCCAACATCTTTATGGAATGTTTTCAAAGACGAACTCCCTGGTGCTTACTGTGGACAACACCATAGCTTCCATTAGGTAATCATCAGTTTGCAATTGTCCCTTCAATTTCCGTATATTATTACCAAGTTTAGGATACAATTTGATTACGATTTTATCAGTATTGTTCATATTGAACTGTTCCATAACAGGTATAATGTGTACATGCACGTGCCATTCACTCCTCGGGAAGACCAAGTACTTCGTGTTGCATCGTGGACTCCTGAGAAAGGTCTTACCATCAACAGTCATTCGACACTTTTTGAGGAAAAATTTTCCAAGTAAGATTTTTATCCGATTGAGTGAAACTTCTAATTACAATTATATAATTTCGTAAAAAGTGAATGTTTTTAAATGTTTCTTATAAATTTATCAGATCCATTTGTTATACCACTAATCATACCTGTACTGTATCTAAGAAAACTGGTATACTTCAATATGGTAAATAAATCTGAAATTTATATGATGGCATCTATCTATTTGTTACTACCATATCAATCCAGTAATAATCGACGTGATTTTTGCTGAACCTGGACGTTTTGGATAACCAGTTCTATATTTCAAAGTCGTCTTTATATAATTAAGTATCTGCAGGAAAAATTCCTCTCAATTCCCACATGGGTAGTTCGGGTTTTTTCTAGGTCAAATAGCCTATATGACCTCTCATAAGCAGGAACAACACTTAGTCATTTTATGGCGCAGAAAAACAGCTAACTGTTTGTGTATGTCAATCAAATTGACATGTTTTGAGATTAATCCAAGACAACAAAGCAAATGTTGCCGTTTATATCTCCAAGGCTCTCAGAGTTTATGTCAGTGTTTAGGAGAACCAATGCAAAATGGGGAATTTGCTGTAAGGAGGTACAAAAGCTTGTATGTTTTGGAGTGGGACATGGCCAGACATGACCATAGAACAACACTTAATGAGGTAAGGGAACACCACAGGTGGACTCCTCAATATTACCCACAGACTCTGCAAGAAACATATGGCTACTCACTGCACATGTTGTAGCTACAGTATGTACACTAATGCCCTGCACTGTCTTACCGGTAAGTTTACTTGGTCGTGGTCAGTACAGCATAAAGAGATGCACTCATGAAGCATTCAGAAGAATGCTGAAGTCATGAAAACCTTCAAGGTATTCCTTGTAAATAACAGTTCTTTCAGAGCTGGTGAAGATGGTAAAATGAGAAAAATTGCTGATGAGCTGTTCAATGTGGATAATGCCCTGAAAACTGGAACTGATATCTAAGATAAACTGAGTGGGAAGAAATTTGAATATGTGAAGTGTTATGATACAGAGCGAGTTTTTAACCCGCCCCTCCCTAAAAAATTCTTCAACCTGTTTAATAAGGAAAATTACCTTGCAAGTTCAAACTTACTATTTATTTACAAAAGTAACTAAAGCTGATGACGGAATATTATACAAAATATATACAACAAAAGAATTCAGAAAAATCAAGTAAAAATAAATGAACATTAAATCCTAACCATCACACTATAATATATAATCACTAAATCTTAATCATCACCATATAAAATACAATAAGCAATAAGAGTTCACTAACACTCCATACTTATGGTTTAGGAGACAAGAGACCAGATGTTCACTTCACAGCCTATACTCAGTAACTGACTGGAGCACACCAGATTTTCCTCCTCCCGACCAGGACCAATCACAGGGCTCCACATACTACGGTACTGAGACCAGCCAGTTATACCCCAGGCTGACTGATGGCCAGCGCCATCTTGTCACCATAGTCTTCCCTACACAAACTG
>NW_024727845.1:0-3592 GCF_018991925.1 Homarus americanus | reverse complement strand
CACTTCACAATCTTCACTACATCTCACTTCACAATCTTCCTCATCTCCTTCACAATTTTCACTACATCTCCTTACAATCTTCCTTCACAATTTTCACTACATCTCACTTCACAATCTTCACATACTTCCTTACATCTACTTCCACAATCTTCACTACATCTCACTTCACAATCTTCACATCTCACTTTAATCTTCCACATCTCCTTTCTTCACTACATCTCCTTCACAATCTTCTACATCTCACTTCACAATCTTCACTACATCTCCTTCACAATCTTCACTACATCTCCTTCGTCTTCACTACATCTCTTCTGTCTTCACCATCCTTCACAATCTTCACTACATCTCACTTCACAATCTCTACATCTCCTTCAGTCTTCCTGCATCTCCTTCACAATCTTCACTACATCTCACTTCACTCTTCACCATCTCCTTACAATCTTCACTACATCTCACTTCTGTCTTTGTCTCACTTCCAATCTTCACTACATCTCCTTCACAATCTTACTACATCTTACTTCTTCTGTCTCCTTCACAATCTTCACTACATCTCCTTCTCTCTTCTACATCTCACTTCTGTCTTCTTTTCCCTCTCCTTCACAATCTTCACTACATCTCCTTCAAAATCTTTCATCTCACTTCCAATCTTCACTACATCTCACTTCACAATCTTCACTACATCTCACTTCACAATCTTCACTGCATCTCCTTCACAATCTTCACCATCTCACTTCACAATCTTCACTATTCTCACTTCTGTCTTCACTACATCTCACTTCACAATCTTCACTACATCTCACTTCACAATCTTCACCATCTCATCACAATCTTCACATCTTCTTACTTCACATCTTCACTTCCATCTCACTTCACAATCTTCACTACATCTCACTTCACAATCTTCACTACATCTCACTTCACAATCTTCACTACATCTCACTTCACAATCTTCATTACATCTCACTTCACAATCTTCACTACATCTCACTTCACAATCTTCACTACATCTCACTTCACAATCTTCACTACATCTCACTTCACAATCTTCACTACATCTCACTTCACAATCTTCACTACATCTCACTTCACAATCTTCACTACATCTCACTTCACAATCTTCACTACATCTCACTTCACAATCTTCACTACATCCCACTTCACAATCTTCACTACATCTCACTTCACAATCTTCACTACATCCCACTTCACAATCTTCACTACATCTCATTTCACAATCTTCACCACATCTCACTTCACACTCTTCACTACATTTCACTTCACAATCTTCACTACATCTCACTTCACAGTCTTCACTACATCTCACTTCACATTTTTCACTACATCTCACTTCACAATCTTCACTACATCTCACTCAAATCACCTACCACTCTCACTCAAGAACCACACTCACCCCACTCACACTCTTCACTACATCTCACTTCACAGTCTTCACTACATGTCACTTCACAATCTTCACTACATCTCAATTCACAATCTTCAATACATCTCACTTCACAATCTTCACTACATCTCACTTAACAATCTTCACCACATCTCACTTCACAATCTTCACTACATCTCACTTCACAATCTTCACTACACCTCACTTCACAATCTTCACTAACACCATCCTTCATCACTACATATAACAACATCCATCATCACTACTTATAACACCATCCATCATCATCACTACATATAACACTATCCATCATCACTACATATAACACGATCCATCATCACTACATATAACACCATTCACCATCACTACATATAGAACCATCCATCACGACATATAACATCATCCAACATCACTACATATAACACCAACCATCATCACTACATATAACATCATCCATCATCACTACATATATCTCCATCCATCATCACTACATATGACACCATCCAGCATCACTACATATAACACCACCCATCATCACTA
This sequence comes from Homarus americanus, assembly GCF_018991925.1. Taxonomy (NCBI): domain Eukaryota; kingdom Metazoa; phylum Arthropoda; class Malacostraca; order Decapoda; family Nephropidae; genus Homarus; species Homarus americanus. The sequence goes on along the minus strand of NW_024727845.1, from coordinate 1,650 downwards.
CATATAACATCATGCATCATCACTACATATAACACCATCCATCATCACTACATATAAACCCAACCTATCATCACTACATATAATATCATCCATCATCACTACATATAACACCATCCAACATCACTACATATAACACCACCCATCATCACTACATATAACATCATCCATCATCACTACATATAACTCTATCCATCATCACTACATATAAAACCATCCAGCATCACTACATATAACACCAACCATCATCACTAGATATAACATCATGCATCATCACTACATACAACACCATCCATCATCACTACATATAAAACCATCCTATCATCACTACATATAACATCATCCATCATCACTACATATAACACCATCCATCACTACATATAGAACCATCCTATCATCACTACATATAATATCATCCATCATCACTACATATAACACCATCCAGCATCACTACATATAACACCAATCATCATCACTACATATATCATCATGCATCATCACTATATATAACACCATCCATCATCACTACATATATTACCCTCCTATCATCACTACATATAACACCATCCATCATTACTACACATATGACACCATCCAGCATCACTACATATAACACCACCCATCATCACTACATATAACATCATGCATCATCACTACATATAACACCATCCATCAACACTACATATAAAACCAACCTATCATCACTACATATAATATCATCCATCATCACTACATATAACACCATCCAACATCACTACATATAACACCACCCATCATCACTACATATTACATCATCCATCACTACATATAACTCTATCCATCATCACTACATATAACACCATCCAGCATCACTACATATAACACCAACCATCATCACTACATATAACATCATGCATCATCACTACATATAACACCATCCATCATCACTACATATAAAACCATCCTATCATCACTACATATAACATCATCCATCATCACTACATATAACACCATCCATCACTACATATAGAACCATCCTATCATCACTACATATAATATCATCCATCATCACTACATATAACACCATCCAACATCACTACATATAACACCACCCATCATCACTACATATAACATCATCCATCATCACTACATATAACTCTATCCATCATCACTACATATAACACCATCCAGCATCACTACATATAACACCAACCATCATCACTACATATATCATCATGCATCATCACTATATATAACACCATCCATCATCACTACATATATTACCCTCCTATCATCACTACATATAACACCATCCATCATTACTACATATAACGCCATCCTTCATCACTACATATAACACCATCCATCATCACTACATATTATAACACCATCCATCATCTCTACAAACACCAGTCCTCAATACTATAGTGATAAACAGAGCTTCATTTTGTTGTCAATTTCTTTAAATTCCAACCTTATTAAACCGTAATTCTTTCTGTATGGTCAAATTTTGATTTGACCTCAGTGAGAGAGCTGTTAGTGTCAGTAAATCACAATGGTGTTCCGACGCACTGTAACAAAAGTTTCAAAGGTTGAGGTGAAGCCTTGCCAGGTGAAGGAGAAGGGCCCCCGATCTAACAAACTGCAGACCACAAAGCACACTAAACCTCAAAA
>NW_024727844.1:0-5142 GCF_018991925.1 Homarus americanus | reverse complement strand
GAGTGTCAGGGGAGAACCAGGGAGTGTAAGAGGTGTACCTGGGAGTGTCAGAGGTTTACCAGGGAGTGTCAGAGGAGTACCTAGGAGTGTCAGAGGTGTACCTGGGAGTGTTAGAGGTGTACCTTGGAGTGTCGGAGGTGTACCTGGGAGTGTAAGAGGTGCACCTTGGGGTGTCAGAGGTGTACCAGGGAGTGTTAGAGGTGAACCAGGGAGTGTCAGAGGAGAACAAGGGAGTGTCTGATGTGTACCTGGGAGTATCGAAGGTGTACCAGGGAGTGTCAGAGGTGTAACTGGTAGTGTCATTGGTGTACCTGGAAGTGTCAGAGGTGTATCTGGAAGTGTCAGAGGTGTACCTGGGAGTATCAGAGATGTACCTGAGAGTGTCAGAGGTGTACCTGGGAGTGTCACAGGTGTACGTGGGAGAGTCAGAGGTGTTCCTGAGAGTGTCAGAGCTGTACCTGGGAGTGTCAGAGGAGTACCTGGGAGTGTCAGAGGTGTACCTGGAAGTGTCAGAGGTGTACCTGGGAGTGACATTGGTGTACCTGGAAGTGTCATTTGTGTACCTGGGAGTGTCTGAAGTGTACCAGGAGGTGTCAGTGGTGTACCTGGGAGTGTCATTGGTGTACCTGGGAGTGTCAGAGGTGTACCTGAAGTGTCAGGGTGTATGTATATTATGTATGCTGGATTATGTATTATGTATGCATATTATGTATGTGCTCCATTTATATTTATTCAGCCTAGCTAGCAGCGTGTGGCAATGTTATTACCATATCCCACACGCTTAATTAATGTGCCTGGCGACGTATGGAAGCTGCTAATGTACCACTTGCCATACGTCGTCTATAGTAGTTGACCAAGAGCTTAGCTAGGGAGCAGTGCTACCCACCTCTGTGTACATACTCTTATCCAGTAAACCGAACCTACAAAACTATACAGGTGTTTGTGTTCTCTCCTGTATATAGAACTTATTACCCAGAATACCTAACATGGCGCAGTGCGTAGTTTTACTGGATTATTACGAGTGATTAGTGCAAGCTTGTGGAAAGCCGGCTGATGGATCCCCGCCTTGGGTCAACCCCGCGTCATCCCTCGAAGAATTTCGCAACTTTGAGCAGTGTCAGTGACAGTGATTTTCTGTGAAGTGTTTAGTGCATTGTGTGTTTCGTGCCATTCATGTGTGACCTTGTTCGAACGGATTTCCAAGGTATACGGCATGTTCTGGGCATTTGTGGGGTGTAGAGCTCAGCGCACCCTCCTCTGACCGTTTACAGAGAGCGACTGAGCTACTCCTATCTCCACCCCCCTCCCTCACAGCGCTGCCTCCACCCCCCCTCACAGCTGGGGCGAGACGCTCTGCCTGCCTGGGACACACACACATACATGTACTAACACTTGCTGACCGCGCGGCTTCTTATATATATTTTATATATATAACCTACTTATCTGTGTATTTAATTAAATTTTTTTGTCTGAAATCTTGTTGATACGACGGGCTGACCGGTCAACACTGATTTGAGACACAGTACACAGATAAAGTAGTTATGTCTCATGCCTTACGTAGCCGTGGACCCAGCGCCTGGATGAGTCAAGCGGATGATAGTCCCCCAGAGATGGATGACCAGGCTGACCATGACACCCCAGCTCCCACAACATCGCGCAGCCCTTCACCTCAACATTCAGCGTTATCTCCAGAGATAATTGCCTTAATGAAGTTTATGAGAGATGAGAGACGCGAGGATGAAGCCCACAGACGTTTGGCGGATGAGCACAGAAGGCAAGCAGAAGCAGAACGAGACCACCAACGGAGAATGGAAGACAGTGCACGGTTTGAAGCCTTGATATCTCGCCTCACTGTTAACCAAGCCCCTGGCTCTAACACTGCCTCGGTACTGAATGGTTCAGATACCTCATCCATGCTTCCTTCACGCCCCCAGCCCCACCTAAAGCAGCAGCTCAAACACCGCCCATCTTGGAGCCTGATGTAAATTTCCAGACTTTTCGCGAATGGCGGCGGCGGTGGGCTGATTAGAGATTCTGGTAGAGTTTGTCACAGCCTAAATAATCATCCAGCTGCGTATGTGCCTGTCCTCAGTTCAGCGTGTCTTAGGTAAACATACGTTGCAGGTACTTCTAACCTCTTCGCTGTCTGTAGAGGAGGTACTGGACGTTCGCATAACGGCACATCAAAGGAGGAAAGCAGAACGATACCTGCAGGAGGAATGTTTAGCTGCAGACAGATGGAGGTGAGTCTTTGACGCCTTTATGTATTGCCCTAAGAGAGCCTCGAAGAGGTAGATATATGTTTAGCTACCCACCAGCAGTGCGAGGAGACCCAGCTGAAGCAGGTGATCCTGATGGGTGTTAAGGACGAGGAACTTGTCCAACGCCCTGACTTCCTCTCTTCAGGATGTATGCTGACGATATGTCGCTCCTATGAGGCTGCCAGGTGTGCCACCTCTGCCATCCGAGCTCCCCCTACAGCTGTACGCGCTGTTTCCCGGTCCAAGAAGGACAAGAAGTCTGCTCCTACGCCTTCGCCCACCACGTCCACGCCCGGTTCATTTTGCAACAACTGTGGTAAGCAGCACGGAACACAGGTATGTCCAGCTGCTCAGTCTACCTGCAACAGTTGTGACCGTAAGGGCCACTGGTCGCTCACAGTGCGGTGCCCAGCTAAGTACGTACAGTGCAATGTGTGCGGTCGTCTGGGCCACTATGACAAGTGTTGCCCTACCCACGAACCCAAGGGACAGCGGCGGCGGAAGCTTCGGCGCCCTTCTACCAGTGAGGGCCGCCCACAGTCGCCAAATCAGAGGCACGACGACCCGGGACAAAGCCCGACCCATTTTAGGAGGGTGTACTCCTCGCATCCCAGGACCAAAGCCCCCCAGTACATCAGCGTCATCGTGACCTACGGCGGTGTGTCATCCCGTCTTCAGATGTTGCCCGACACCGGTGCTGATGCTACAGTCATCGGTCCCCAGCATTTGCGATGCTTGGGGCTCTCTCCAAGCGATCTAGGACCGCCTCCCGAGGACCTCCGCTTTATGGCAGATGGTTCACAGATGGCCCCAGCCCTGGGTTCACTCTATGCACATGTCACCTTTGGCAACAGGTCGTGTCAGGCCTGGATTGACGTGCATAATGGTGTCCCGACTCCCTTGCTGTCCTACAGACATTGTCAAGAGTTGGCCATCATCCCCCAGGACTTCCCCAAACCTATTCTTGAGGTAAGACACGCCAACAGGGTGCACGAAGGGAGCAGCAACTACCCTGCTGCCGCCCTACCCCTACCTCTGGCCAGTGACACCTCTCCTTCGGTAGTTGTCCCTGCTGCATCACGTCCCCACGCCTTGGCTCGCCTTCACCACAGTCACCGTGGAGCTGAGGCCACCAAACGACGTGCACGACAGACTGTGTTCCGGCCTGGCATCGACCCCGACATCTCCAATGCTGTCCAGGTGTGTAAGCCCCGCCACGTATTACAACCCAGCCAGCAGCAGGTACCCTTCATGAGTGACGACAACCCCACCCGCCCCTTTGAGTCTGTGTCGGCCGACTTTTTCTGTGTGTCAGGAAAGTCCTTCCTGGTTATCGTCGACCGTCTCTCTGGTTTGCCGGTTGTCATCAAGGGCGGTAATGACACGACGTCTGCCGCCACCATCAGCAAGTTCCGCCACTACTTCCGTGACGTGGGCGTTCCTGTACGCCTGCGAACCGACGGAGGGCCTCAGTTCACAAGCCGGGACTTTGCTGCGTTCCTTGACCGATGGGGAGTCCGGCATGTGTTGTCATCGCCCCATTACCTGCAGTCCAACGGCCACGCTGAGGCTGCTGTCAAATCCTTGAAGCACCTCATCCTTAAGGTGGCCCCTTTTGGGAATATTGACTGCGAGGCCTTCGACCGGGGTCTTCTTGAACTCCGCAACACACCTAACTACACCGGACGCTCCCCTGCCCAGGTCTTGTATGGACGCCCCCTTCGTTCTTGCAGGCGTCCCTGTCTCACCTCAATCTCTGGAGGGTAGCGACAGAGGATTGTGGATTGCCAGAGCCGCCGAACGTGTTCAGGATGCTGTCGTTCAAGCAACAAACGACCACGCCCTCGTTCTCTCCCCAGGCTTGAAAGTGTCGGCACCTGTTCGTGTTCAGACCTGACCTCTTACGTTAGGGACAAAAGTAGTGTGAAGGCGGGTCTTCTGCAGGTCATGACTATCATAGGTGGTTACCCAGTGGCCGTGTGTGGTGGAGGAATCCCAGCTGTTTCTCCGCCTCTGCAATATCAGCCTTTCTGCTGGCCCTGCCACCAGTGTGGGAGTCCCATACCCTTCCCAGTGATGAAGTCCTCGACGCTCAGAACGGATCCAGGAAGAAAAAGGTCCATGGCTCAAGACTTCATATATAGGGAGGAGGTGTGTATATTATGTATGCTGGATTATGTACTATGTATGTATATTATGTATGTGCTCCATTTATATTTATTCAGCCTAGCTAGCAGCGTGTGGCAATGTTATTACCATATCCCACACGCTTAATTAATGTGCCTGGCGACGTATGGAAGCTGCTAATGTATCACTTGCCATACGTCGTCTATGGTAGTTGACCAGGACCTTAGCTAGGGAGCAGTGCTACCCACCTCTGTGTACATACCCTTATCCAGTAAACCGAACCTACAAAACTATACAGGTGTTTGTGTTCTCTCTGCATATATGTGAACCCACATCTAGAACACCCAACATCCACAGGTACACCTCTGATACTCCCAGGTACTCCTCTGATACTCCCAGGTACTCCACTGACATTCTCTGGTACACCTCTGACACTCCCAGGTACACCTCTGACACTCCCAGGTACACCTGTGATACTCCCAGGTATACCTCTGAGACTCCCAGGTAGACCTCCAATACTCCCAGGTACACTTCCGATAGTCCCAGGTACACCTCTGACATTCCCAGGTACTCCTCTGACACACCCTGGTTCACCTCTGACACTCCCAGATACACCTCTGACACTCCCAGGTACACCTCTGACACTCTTAGGAACACCTCCGACACTCCCAGGTATTCCACTGACACTCCCTGGTACACCCCTGACACTCCCTGGTACACCCCTGACACTCCCAGGTACACCTCTGACACTCCC
>NW_024727843.1:0-6803 GCF_018991925.1 Homarus americanus | reverse complement strand
CGTGTGTATAATAATAATAATAATAATAATAATAATTAACGGTTTATTGAAAGAGCTTGGCAGCCAGAAGGCTGAAAATATACAGTTACATATTTGGGGAATGGGTTACGAATTACAAATAATATACAAGTGACATAAGTGACACAAATAAGACATATAGTAACTTAGATGGGGATCAGCTCAAACTACAGTTCATTTCAACATAGTGACAGTGTAGGGAGCAGTGTTTACTGGGAGTGAATACACTGATTTATTACATGTTATTGATAATTTTTACAATGGCTGGGACTGGGCTGTTCTTATAGCGATCAGTTCGTGCACGTATGGGCTGGATGCGGTTGTGGTGTCGAACAGCAATTCTCGGACAGGGGATCTCAGGTGGTAGTAGGGGCCGGTGTCGGGGATGGTGTAGAAGCTTCTTACCAAATTTGCAGATGAGGCCGTGGTGATGGTCAGTGAGAGTCGAAAGGGTCAGTGTGTTGAGCGCTTCTTGATATGTGGAGTAGGAAGGGGAGAGAATAATCTTGCATGCCCTCTTTTGCACTTTTTCTAGGTGTATACGTTGTGTGGCATTTAGGGAGGAAGACCAGGTGGGGGAGGCATAGGTGAGCTTGGGAAGTATGTGTGTGTGTGTGCCCGAGGTTATACACAGCCTGCAGGGAACAATAGTTAAGGGTGAAGGCGCTAATAACTGCCTTAAACACTCTTGTCATTACGGGTCTTATCTCTGAGGAGGAAGTTAAGAAACGAGGCAAAGATGAAGAAGACTGACAAGAGATTAAGACGATGATAAAGATGATGTGGAAGGAGATAAAGAGAGAGATGAGTAAACAGGATAATAGTGGATTGATATATTGAGTTCTTGTTCTTCTTCTTGTTCTTCTTCTTGTTCTTCTTCTTGTTCTTCTGTTGTTTATTGTTGGTATTGTTGTTTTATTGTTGTTGTTGTTTTTGAATAGTTGAAGCCAAAAACGATAAGTAATTAACTTGATTAATTTGGATGTAACTATGAAATTGTCTTAATTGATATTTAAGTACGCTTATTTACGTTTCCTGTCATTGATATAAGAGATTTTAAATAATCACACTTAAGAAAGCCACTTAATCACACTTAAAGGCTTCATCAGTCCAAGTCGAGTTGTTTAGTAGTAATCGCACTTGGAATAATTTATCTTTTCATTCCAAGTGTCTTAAGTAATCGCACTTTAGGACATTATCCACAAAATCCACAGATCTTAAGTAATTGCACATAACACTACATGTGGTCCAAGTGTTAAGTAATTGCACTTACGATCTCGACACTTTTAAATAATCCTCACTTAAGGGATAATTACACTTGAAAATCATTCTACTTAAGATTTTAAGTCGTTAGGGATAAGGCACTCAAGTCATCATACTCAACACCTCAGTCATCGTTCTCAGTGTCTTAAGTCATCATACTCAACACCTTAGTCATCGTTCTCATCTTAAGTCATCATACCCAACACCTTAGTCATCGTTCTCAGTGTCTTAAGTCATCATACTCAACACCTTAGTCATCGTTCTCAGTGTCTTAAGTCATCATACTCAACACCTTAGTCATCGTTCTCAGTGTCTTAAGTCATCATACCCAACACCTTAGTCATCGTTCTCAGTGTCTTAAGTCATCATACCCAACACCTTAGTCATCGTTCTCAGTGTCTTAAGTCATCATACTCAACACCTTAGTCATCGTTCTCAGTGTCTTAAGTCATCATACGCAACACCTTAGTCATCGTTCTCAGTGTCTTAAGTCATCATACCCAACACCTTAGTCATCGTTCTCAGTGTCTTAAGTCATCATACCCAACACCTTAGTCATCGTTCTCAGTGTCTTAAGTCATCATACGCAACACCTTAGTCATCGTTCTCAGTGTCTTAAGTCATCATACCAACACCTTAGTCATCGTTCTCAGTGTCTTAAGTCATCATACCTCAGTCATCGTTCTCAGTGTCTTCAGTCCATACCAACACCTTAGTCATCGTTCTCAGTGTCTTAAGTCATCATACCCAACACCTTAGTCATCGTTCTCAGTGTCTTAAGTCATCATACGCAACACCTTAGTCATCGTTCTCAGTGTCTTAAGTCATCATACCCAACACCTTAGTCATCGTTCTCAGTGTCTTAAGTCATCATACGCAACACCTTAGTCATCGTTCTCAGTGTCTTAAGTCATCATACGCAACACCTCAGTCATCGTTCTCAGTGTCTTAAGTCATCATACCCAACACCTCAGTCATCGTTCTCAGTGTCTTAAGTCATCATACCCAACACCTTAGTCATCGTTCTCAGTGTCTTAAGTCATCATACCCAACACCTTAGTCATCGTTCTCAGTGTCTTAAGTCATCATACCCAACACCTTAGTCATCGTTCTCAGTGTCTTAAGTCATCATACCCAACACCTTAGTCATCGTTCTCAGTGTCTTAAGTCATCATACCCAACACCTTAGTCATCGTTCTCAGTGTCTTAAGTCATCATACCCAACACCTTAGTCATCGTTCTCAGTGTCTTAAGTCATCATACCCAACACCTTAGTCATCGTTCTCAGTGTCTTAAGTCATCATACCAACACCTTAGTCATCGTTCTCAGTGTCTTAAGTCATCATACCCAACACCTTAGTCATCGTTCTCAGTGTCTTAAGTCATCATACCCAACACCTTAGTCATCGTTCTCAGTGTCTTAAGTCATCATACGCAACACCTTAGTCATCGTTCTCAGTGTCTTAAGTCATCATACGCAACACCTTAGTCATCGTTCTCAGTGTCTTAAGTCATCATACCCAACACCTTAGTCATCGTTCTCAGTGTCTTAAGTCATCATACGCAAACTCGTAATGGTAGTTTTTTTCCCCCGTAATCTAACCTGAGCTCATTTCATATCATTACACTTAGGTTTAATGGGTCGCAATTCAAATTGTTGTTTTGGCTGTGGGTGGCAGTAAAAAACGTTTGAAAAACATTGTTCTAATATGTATGAGAATATATTCGTCGCTGTCACTAATATTTACGTGTATTTATCCACATATATTGTTATCACCCAGACGTACGTGATAGGTGGAGTGAAGGACAATGGTATATTATTATGTGGGGCTGGCAACAAGTCGGTCTAATGTGTATTGAGAGAAGAAGAGGCGATATTTGATGACAAGTGTCGTGAGTGTGTAGGGGGTGTGTGGGGGAGTGTTATTGTGTGGGCAGTGTTGTGGGTGAAGAATTGATGTGAGGGAGTGTTGGTGTGCGGGAGGAAGGGTAAACGGGAAAAGGCATTACTTCACTGAGAGACTGGTGGTAACTTGGCATCAGTAGATAAGCATAAAATAATAAACATAAAATCCTTTAAACAAAGAAAACACAGATAAACACCGAAGATAAGAGAAGATAAGAAAAACAAAAGTAATAAGAGTAAAATATTCAAATTTGGGTAAGATAATAAGATAAGTGACTGCTGGACAGGACCATAAGACATGGTACCTTGTGGGGGTCTAGTTAGGAGTTTATTTTTACAGCATAACATAGTGGTCCAGGTTCCAGGTCATAGTTATTTATTTTAGTTCAGTAAATTTTCTCGGGATATGAAGGATAAAAATGGTGTGTGTGTGTGTGTGTGTGTGTGTGTGTGTTATAATCTTAAAGCGTTCACGTATATGTAAAAGCTTGTAAACCCGGACCATTACGCTCACCATCACCATTAAAACTCACCATCACCTCTTCTCTTATATCTCACCATCATTCCTTTTAGCTATCTTTTTTATCATTACTTCTTCATTCATACTTCAGTGGTGCACCAGTAACCCTTCACCAGCATCGGTCCTCTAGTGAATAGTTCCTCTAGTCACCTCACCATCATTTCACCATAATATCACCATTCTCATCGTTACCTCACTGTGGCCTTCCCAAGAACTTCACCATCTCTTTTACTATCACCATCACCTCACCATTACTTCACCATAACACCAGGGTCCGTTGCTACCCACACGATGACGTCACCATCTGCAACGAGGACAATTTTTCTACTCCATGTCCGGTGCTTCTGGCTCGTGTGAGTAACCATAGTGTAGGTGTAGACAGCGGTGGTGAGAGAAAATAGTGTAGGCCTCTCCATTGTGGGTGAGAGACACTCATAATATTTAAAGTGTTTACCATGGAAGCTGTGACCCCCCCTAGTTCGCCAGGCCACCGCCAGGGGGACATTAATCAACATTCCAGAAGTTGTATTTATGTTACATGTGGTATTTTTGCAGTTTTTCTTCAATAATTGATTTATTTTCGCAGTTCTTAACGTGATTTTAAACTCAAATAGCAGAGTTACCGTTTCGCTGTTGTTTATAACTGTTTGGTATTCTTTTGTATGTGTTTTGGTAAAGGTTCTTGCAAAATGTCTTCATGATTCACGACACTCATACACACGACAGTCAAACACGCACACACAAGTGTATCTTGAGTTAGTAGCCAAGATTGGCTGTAAAAGGGCCACACACAGCTTCAATACAATTGTAACTCTGCTATTGGAGTATAAATTCATACAAATCCTGAGAAAACTACGAAAATATATGAATTATTAAAGAAAAACAACAAAACCACCTTCACAAAAGCCGACAGTAGACCCCTGGCGGTGGCCTGACGAACTACGTCTAGCACCGCCGGGACCAGTTCGAGGCTGGGCCCAGCCAGTTGCTTTTTTTTTTAATGGGAATTAACCCACCCGGGCACAGATCAAACGACCCACAACGGGGCCTGGGGGGGGGAGGGGGGGGGGCGAAAAAGGAACAGAAATAAATTTAAAATATAGAAGAAAAAGGTTATACTGTGTTAATGTACACCAGGAGGAGGGTTTCTATTTACTGGGGTTGGCGTCTCTTGGTGCCGCAGTAGGTGATTGGTGCTTTGGTAGAGTTAGTTTGTCTAACTGTCTCTGTCCGTCTGTCTCTCAGTCTCTGTCTGTCTTTGTATCTCTGTTTGTCTGTCCGTCAGTCTGTCTCTGTCTGCCAGTCTATTTTTACAATGTCTGTCACTGTCTGTCTGTGTCTGTGTTTGTCTCGTTCTGTCTCAGCCTCTCTGTCTCAGCCTCTCTGTCTTTCCACTGTGTCGGTCACTGGCTGTCTGTTCTGTCTCTCTATCTGTCTGTCTGTTTTTTGTTGAAAGGAGTTGTTGAGTTAGGTTGTTTTTATTGAGAGGGTTGTCGCTGAGGTTGGGTATAGAGAATTGTAAGTATTTCTGTGCGGCTTTGTCTGGGGGGGGGGTGTTGCTGTGTTTGGAGGTTGGTTGGTATTTTATCTCATTGTATTTATTTATTATTTTATTTTATTTTTTATTTTTTTATTTATTAATTAATTTATTTATTTTTGTTTTGTTAATTATTTATTTATTTTTTGTTGGGGGGCGGGGGGTGGGGGGGCGGTGGTCGGGTATGTTGATTTATAGGATAGGATTCCTTAGGGAGGATTTGTAGACAGACAGACAAACAGAGACAGTTAGAAAAACAGACAGACGGACGGACACAGACAGACAGACATTAAACAGACAGACACACAGAAACAGACAGAAACCGTCAGACAAACGGACAAACACACCGAAAGACACAGACAGAAAAGACATACAGACAGACAAACAGACGAGCGGAGACAGACAGACAGTCAGAGGCAGACAGGGAGAGACAGACAATCTTGGCTAATAACTCAAGATAAAGAAGGAATCGCCGTAAATAAGAAGGTCCGGCGCTCTTCTCAGGCTCGACCGCTGTCACCCAAACTGAAATAGACAACTGTCCCTTGACTCACCACGTAACCATAACGTATCTGATTGAGTTGTTAAGCAACAGGAACACTTTGGTAAAAGAAGAAATAATAACAACTTGTAGGAATCTCTGTCTGTCTGTTGGTCTCTGTGTCCGTTTCTTTCTGTCTGCTTGTCTGTCTGTTTGTCGCAGACACAAGCAGACAACTGACAGACAGACAGACGGAGAAATAGAGGGACAGACAGAAACAGAGACGGCGACATAGACTAACATATAGACGAAAGAGACAGACAGACAGAAAAACAGAGGCAGAAAATCAGAAAGACAGACAGATCGATATTGTGAGACAGACTGGCAGAAACAGTCAGACACAGATAGATGGGGGATGGGGGGATTCCACACCCTTCCCAGTCGGAGGGTCCTGATGCCTTCCGTTGCCAACTACCGGATGGTGCCATTCTCCACCTCCCAGGATGGGTGTGGATGGGGGATGGGGGATTCCACACCCTTCCCAGTCGGTGGGTCCTGATACCTTCCGTTGCCAACTACCGGATGGTGCCATTCTCCACCTCCCAGGATGGGTGTGGATGGGGGATGGGGGGATTCCACACCCTTCCCAGTCGGTGGGTCCTGATACCTTCCGTTGCCAACTACCGGATGGTGCCATTCTCCACCTCCCAGGATGGGTGTGGATGGGGGATGGGGGGATTCCACACCCTTCCCAGTCGGTGGGTCCTGATACCTTACCGTACACCACCCTACACCACCATACCCCATACTACACTACCCACTACACCCCCACTACACCACCATACCCCACACTACACCACCCTACACACACACTTCCCAGTCGGTGGGTCCTGATACCTTACCGTACACCACCCTACACCACCATACCCCATACTACAAGACCCACTACACCCTCACTACACCACCATACCCCACACTACACCACCCACTACACCACCCTACACACACACTTCCAAGTCGGTGGGTCCTGATACCTTACCGTACACCACCCTACACCACCATACCCCATACTACACCA
>NW_024727842.1:0-13376 GCF_018991925.1 Homarus americanus | reverse complement strand
CATCATCATCATCAACATTATAGGCGTTGTGCTGAGTGTGTGTCATCATATATACTGACCATTTTGGCACTAATGACCCAACAGCGTCGTTAGTGGTGGCAGTAGGGGTATTTGTCGTAATATTGTCACCTTGTACAATACCTCATGCGTTACCTTGATGAATCACCTTGATAACCAGCGGCGCCTTAAGGAGGTAACGACAGGTAACATATTCTGCATTACTTGTTGTTTTTGTTCGTTGTTGTTTTAATAGAAGTGGTACAGACTCAAAGACACTGATACAGACACACAGATACTGGTACAGACATAATAACTAGTACACAAAGACAACTGCTACAGACAAACTAGTACACATATAGACAACTGGTACACACACACACACATCCTTGATCTCCGGAGGGTCAAGACCTATCAGGCGCTGCTGCCCCCCTTGGCCAAGATTTGGCCCTTTCCCCAAGTCCCTCTCCCCGTTTCGGAAAGAACGGGATCAGTGTTGAACAGTGTTTAAGCCAGTGGAATCAGCGCTAGACAGTACCAGCGAGAGCAGCGACCCACCAGTGAGATAAGCACCCCTAGGAACCGACCACCATCTTCTTACCAGACGGTGTTAATCAGTCCACTCTAGGAACAACAGTGGGCCGGCTTTACACCTAACTACGAAATAATACACCACCCAGCAGAGAGTGAGGTACTGTGACACCACCCCACACCACCTGGTGTCTCCATGACCACATGAGGTCCTTCATATCAACACCCGAGGACGAGTTACTGCACCACGTAAACATCATACCACCTGGTGTCTCCATGACCAGTCCAGGCCCGGGCCATCAACTGTAAACTATAATAATTTGTATGTTCAACCATTGTTCCTTTTTTTTTCAGTAATGAAAACTTTTGTTAAACGACTGTCATAGGTTGCGTTGGGCCTCCCGCACAACCCATCCCAAATGTTTGTTTACGGTAGAGATAAGGTAACCGGCCAGCCATGACTCGGACATGTAGGGGGGGGCAGGCCAGTGAGACAGTGGTGTACTGTTCATCACTTCACGCCTCAAAAAAACCCAATTTAGCCAGTGGGCTTTAGACCTTGGGTTAGAGAAGACCTCCTGCTCCGCGGACTTAAGATCAGGGGCCATACAGTCCTACCAGTGCTACGGGTCTGTGTGTGCAAATCCCCGAGATTTTTGTTAAGTCCAGCGACAAGTTAACACATCCTGTAAAGGAAGTGATCAATGGTGAGGGCCTGTTTGCTACAAGAGCACTCCAGGCCGGCCTAATAGATCTAAACGATTAATTCACCAGGTTGACAAACTCTCCCTTATAACTTACGGTACTGTGGCGTGAATGTGAGTGACTGACCTATCCATGCAAATTATAAGTCCAGTGTATGGAATTGTGCCAAATAAACGTAAGTGCAATCATCTGCCCGTATCTGTGATCCCTCTATTATTATTATTACCAAGGGTAATGACTCATTGGTTATGACAAGGTATAACCAATAACTTAGATGGATGTTGGAAGTTAGTGGAATTCATTAAATCATCATTTATCAAGTACATAACGCATTGAATGCCGGAAGCAGAGCAAAATTCTACGTAGTGATACACCATAATCTCTTGGGTGAGTAACCAGTGTGAAGGTATCCGAGTTCTACGGTAAGAAAGCCACTTTCCTGCATTTAAAACGTAACAACGACCCACCCACTCCATGTCTTTGTATGTAATAAGAAGAAGTGTTTTGGCAACATTGCATTTTTTTTTTAGTTTTTGATTCATATTTTACTCTTAACATGATATAATAAAGGTGTACAGTGAATATACTGTACTACTACTTGTTCAGGGGAAAGTTCAGGACTTGAGTAGTAAGGGGTGGAGGTGTGGAGTGTATTGATTGAAAGTGGTTTGTGGAGTATTAATTACTGATTGATGGACGGTGGAAAAGCCTTAGCAGTATTTATGAAGATATTAACCTGTTGATGGCTTTACTACCCTTCAAATATTGAATTCAACACCTAGAAAATCAGGGTACACAAACGTTCAATAAAATAAATTAATTGTCTATATATTTTGAAACAATAGCAAACACATTGTGAGAAATAAATAATAGAAAACAAAGATTTATGGTCAACCTCGACATCCATTTTCCAGCCGTGTGATAAACTGCTGGGTAATTTGTCTCTCGTGCACACATAAGAACAACTTCCTAAAACATGATACTAAAATGGAACGGCTGGTCTTTGATGAATCACCACATGTGTGACCATTAACGGCAGCTGACGTGTGGTGTACAGCGAACTTATACTGGCGAGGAAGACGGAGCGAGAAAATGTGTGGAGATTGACCAGGTACACAAGGTAGTGATGCGACACAGAGGGGAGGAAAATTTAGTCAACATCTGAGCTCCGTCCGCAACCCTGCCAACAGAGATACGTGAATGGGAAGCCAGGTGAGTCGCGAGGATATAAGCTTATTAGTGAAGGATGGATAACTTGATATTTTTATAAAAGGAGAAAACTTAGCAAATGTTGTATTAAGATGTAACTTAAGACAAAGTTCCACTGAAAACTTTCATTTTGTACTAAAAGGAAAAATATTATGTACACTTGTTTTTTTTTTTTTTTTTATAAATGCAGTTTTTCTTTGAAGGGGAAAGCATAGTTCATGTAAATTTGTACAACTTATGTTCAGTATACTCCTGCAGCTCAACGACCTCTAACCATCTCTTGATGTTAGCTTAAAGTGCCTTCCTACCCTTCTGACTCACACAACACTAACCCCTTTACTACGAGGACGTCACTTTTAATACTTTATTTAACTAACTCTAGACGATTTTATTCAGCTCAAAGGGGAGACCGAACACTAGGGGTTAATGATCACACTTGCATTAAACCATTTTTTTTTCTCAAATTATAATTAATTTTCCTCTTTTAACAAATCACAAATACTCTTAAACTTTTTTTTGGTGTTTCTTCACAATTTTTCTCTCACATCTACCATCACAACATAACTTACTTCACAGAGGCACTGCTGTACGTTGAAGAGGCAGAAAATTGGGATAGAACGTAGATAAAAAGTACAAAGAATTATTTATGGAACAAACAAAGACAAAATTCTCCCCCTCTACACTCCTCTTTGATGTCGAACCAAGCATAATGTAGACGAGTTCATGTCATAATACGTGTATGTTCAGTGTGTCGTGAAGCAACTACAAAAAACAAAACAAAAACGTGGAAAAGTTATAGCTCAGTCAGGATTTTCTTTTACGGTATAAACAACAGACATAAATTGTAGGCACCGGAGACCCGTTCTTGGTACACGTTACACCTCCCTGTGGCAAAGTGTGTTCAAACTATCTGTAAATTTCAATGGGGAAAAAATAAGGAACTATTGGCTAGTCTTAAAAATGTATTGAAGTTAAAGACAGAAAAATTATAGAGAGACAAGAACAACGACAGAAAACAAGATGATGAATAGACAGAAAACAGTATAACACACAAGGCAACAAAAACACAACATGAACACCCAATATTAATTAAAACAAACAAAAAGTGTAAACATAAATTGATCTTTATAAACACAAACAAGTAAACATCATGCAATCACACATACTAATACAGTCCACCCGCCCCTAAACATTTGTATACATGAACTTAATAATTTAGTAATAAATAAACAGCTTTGTTCCCTCTTATAGCACCTTGATCAATCTCGTAGTGATGAAGTGTACGTGAAGTGACTCTGACAGGAACTGACATGCAATACTCACGTATCTTCTGTCATTCATATCATTTGGCAATATTAACTCTGAAAATTATACACTACAATTATTACACCCTTAACTCTTCCTCTATAGCTGGACATATTAGTCACAGTCATTGTATATATGTGTAGTGAAGATGCCAAGTAAAGTAGATATTTTCGTTAAGGTTTGTAGTCTGTGTTAGGTCGACCTTGAGCTCTGCCAACGACACCGTGAACAGTCAAAATAAAGGAGTGGTACAAAAATGATGGAATGTTTTGTGTTCATTTCCGCTCAAGTTACTCGTAATTGTTTGTCTGACAATACAGGAGAGAAACAATACTGTGTGTGTGTGTGTGTGTGTGTGTGTGTGTATGTGTGTGTGTGTGGCACAACTCGGAACCATTTGTATGTAATGGCCGACGTAAACAATAGTTCATTTTTTTCAACATTGTGGCACAAAAGTTTGATCCCTATAAAAATATTTCTATATATTTATTCGCGTCCTACACTACTGCTTCTGTCTGCTGAATTTTGTGGCTTTTGTTGTGTCTAAAAGTTGTTACCATTGTGTATTTCTTCACTTTAATGAATATTCCAGTCTTGCCAGAAAAAAATATAACAACGAAACTTATCATCGTGAATTACTCGATCGAAAAAAAGTTAAAATAAATAATGTCAATTTTATAATATACAGACTATAAAATGCTGTTTATTTCCTTTGGGTTTTTGTCTTATATTTCAAAGATTATAAACTTCTTGGTTGGTGAAAGTTTTGTGGTAAAACAATATAATCACGTTACCCTTCATCTCTGATTCTAGCTAGTTCATTACAACAGCAGTCACTTTATACTGCAGACAAATCTGAGAAAGCTTTAATAAAAAATATGACAAAGTCGAGGTCACACATTAAACAGTTGACTTTAATCTTTGACAAAATATTTATATAAAACGATTTTATTAAATTTCTATAAATCATAATTGGTGTAAAACTTTTTAGTTGATAAAAAGCTGGGCAAAAACACATATTGTGTTTTTTGTTTGGTGTATTAAGGTCAACCCTTTCTTTAAGATAGGTGGTATACCTCACCTTACCTCACCATCGGCCTTCTCCTCTTTCTCACCTCCTGTGTGGCCCTCTCCTCTCATACAACATTCCAAGCACAAGGAGGGAGCAAGAATAACGTGTTTTCTCAAACTTCATCAAAACATACCACCAATTCTTGCACTCCAACTATTAATTTAACCTCGAATATATATTTTTAAGCAACAGAAGTTATATACATGTTTTAATCCCTCTTAGTTTTCCGTAGACACCATTATCAACTTTCGTATGCACCAACTATCTGCGACGATATACTGACCGCAACAGTTGACGATAGAAAAAAACAATAAATAAAAATTCCACAACACTTGCGTTTCCTCATCCTGTGTTGATTAGATGAAAAAACAGACGTTGGTTGGCTTACTGATGTAATTGGTGTAAAGTTTTCGTCTAAGTTGTGGTATTTTCACCCCGGCACTCAGTTAAGTGCATATATCAGGTGATTTGGGTTTGGTTCATCACACTTCATAAAACATCTTTAGCAATTGATATACACTTTTACATAAATTTTCGTTATTTTACTTCTTTCATATTTGACATATTTGAGAATAAATATTAGTAAAAAGATATTCCCAGTAATTTGATGTCATTCATAATTAGATTCGTATGTGGTAAAGAATTGATTCTCTTTCAGTTAAGACGTCGTTTATCATCTTAAGGTAGCCACATTATGTAGTAAAGAATTTGGGTTGGGTTGAGTTACGTGCATTATGGAAGCTAATCTTTTTGTATGTATTATGCTTATCTATACGATTGACCGTCTATGTCCACTTATTTAATTAACAACTTGACAGGAAAATACGGGACCACTCTACTTCTGCTACTAGAACAACAGTGACTGTTCAGGAAGCATTGGCGACTAAATTTATCTCAGTCAACCATGTGAGAACTTGAAACGTCTTGCCCATTTCGTCTTTTACAAATTACACTATACCTTTTCCAACCCGGTGAACAACAGAATGAAGCGTTATAGATTTTCTGTAATAAGGCAAAGTTGCAATATCTAGCAACACGTAAAGAAGTGCCTGAATATTGTCATCTTAAGATATATTTTTCAGTCTTTCCAACACACCCAATATATTCCTTCAGCCAGCCAGCAGCCAGATTCCCCTCTTTCAGTTTCAGCTCATTAAGTTGTCTCAGCCGCCAAACAGTGACTCAAGACAAACTGTTCACTTCACTGAACTTCCTGCTGTCTGTTCTTTCCTTGCGCTGGTGTAAGGCAAGATAATATAGTTTTATATCGTGTTTGTGTTTATTCTCTTTGTCTGTGTGAGATTGATTTCCGTAAAGTTTATTTTGGTGTTGTATTTCTCTGCCTCCTTTGTGTCTGATATTTTAGTAATCGTTTCTCTCTCTCTCTCTCTCTCTCTCTCTCTCTCTCTCTCTCATATATATATATATATATACTCTCTTCTCTCAAACAATAGACATTTCAGTGTTCCAGGATATAAAAAATAAAGACTAAACCAAACATTCTGCAAGCAATGAAATTCACTCTCATCTGATTTATCATACCATTAAATTGGAAAACAGCAATTTGGAAAACCCATGAACATAACTACTGCGATGGTTAACTGGCGTGTGTTTATAACCTAGTGTGACCAAGAAGTTATAGTGCCTGTGTGTAAGTGTGACTGAGGAAGATTTATATATGTTACCGTGACCGAAAGTTATGAATGCTGTGTGTGTTAGTGTGACCGAAGTTATGGTGTCATTGTGTATTAATGTGACCAAAAACAAGGTGCCAATGTTGGTGTATTGGTGTGACTCAAGTTATAGTAACTGAGAACAGACCAATCAGAAGAAGAATAACACGTCCTTTTTTGTTCATTACTTTGTTTACATTTTAAAGTGCGTGTAGACCGGTGCCAGTGTGTAAAGGAACCAGTGTTGTGTGTATACCCATCTTCATAACAGAAAAGAGATGAAGATTAAGAGTGAAAACTAAATCAAATGTATTCTTAGAACCACAGAGAAAACAAACAACAAAACATAGCTAATCATTAAGCTAATTTAGGTAAAGCATAAGAATTGCAGGAAAGACAATCAAATTTATCCAATAACTTCCTTGCTTGAACAATCACCAACAATATTATAGATGGTATTTGTTGAGTGTGTACCATGAAAAAAGGTATCAGTCTGGATTTCAGGCCAGGCTTGTTCTTATGTGTCAGTGGGAGACAAAACATACTGTATAATTAATGTATTTTCATCTGGGTACAGTTTGTTGAATCATTAGACTTTTGGAGTTGTGAGGTGTGTGTGTGTGTTTGGGGGTGGTGTGTGTGTGTGTGTGGGGGTGTTGTTGTTCTGTGAGTGTGTGTGTGTTTGTGGGGGGGGTGAGTGTGTGTGTGTGTGGGAGTGTTGTTGTATTCTGTGAGTGTGTGTGTGTGTTTGTGGAGGTGAGTGTGTGTTAAGTGTTGTTGTATTCTGTGAGTGTGTGTGTGTGTTTGTGGGGTGAGTGTGTGTGGGGTGTTGTTGTATTCTGTGAGTGTGTGTGTGTGTTTGTGGAGGTGGTGTGTGTGTGTGTGGGGTGTTGTTGTATTCTGTGAGTGTGTGTGTGTGTTGTTTGTGGAGGGTGAGTGTGTGTGTGTGTGTGGGGTGTTGTTGTATTCTGTGAGGTGTGTGTGTGTTTGTGGGGGGGGGTGAGTGTGTGTGTGTAGGGTGTTGTTGTATTCTGTGAGGTGTGTGTGTGTTTGTGGGGGGGTGGTGTGTGTGTGTGTGTAGGGTGTTGGTGTTCTGTGAGTGTGTGTGTGTTTGTGGGGTGTGTGTGTGGGGTGTTGGTGTGTGGTGTGTGTGTGTTTGTGGGGGGTGGGGTGTGTGTGTGGGGTGTTGTTGTGTTCTGTGAGGTGTGTGTGTGTGTTTGTGGGGGTGAGGTGTGTGTGTGTGTGGGGTGTTGTTGTATTCTGTGGTGTGTGTGTGTTTTGTGGGGGGGGGTGAGTGTGTGTGTGTGGGAGTGTTGTTGTATTCTGTGAGGTGTGTGTGTGTGTTTGTGGGGGTGAGTGTGTGTGTGTGTGGAGTGTTGGTGTGTTGTGTTCTGTGTGTGTGTGTTTGTGGGGTGTGTGGGGTGTTGTGTGTGTGTGTTGTGGGGGTGTGTGTGTGTGTGGGGTGTTGTTGTGTTCTGTGGGGTGTGTGTGTGTGGAGGTGTGTGTGTGTGTGTGGGTGTTGTTGTGTGGAGTGTGTGTGTGTTTGTGGGGGGGGTGAGTGTGTGTGTGGGGTTGTTGTATTCTGTGTGTTTGTGGGGGGTGGTGGTGTGTGTGGGGTGTTGGTGTGGTGTGGTGTGTGTTTGTGGGGTGTGGTGTGTGTGTGGGTGTTGTTGTGTTCTGTGGTGTGTGTGTGTTTGTGGGGTGGGTGTGTGTGTGTGTGGGTGTTGTTGTATTCTGTGGGTGTGTGTGTGTTTGTGGGGGGGGTGTGGAGTGTGTGTGTGTGTGGGTGTTGTTGTATTCTGTGAGTGTGTGTGGTTGGGGGTGAGTGTGTGTGTGTGTAGGGTGTTGTTGTATTCTGTGAGTGTGTGTGTGTTTGTGGGGTGAGTGTGTGTGTGTAGGGTGTTGTTGTGTTCTGTGAGGTGTGTGTGTGTTTGTGGGAGGTGGAGTGTGTGTGTGGGGAGTGTTGTTGTATTCTGTGAGTGTGTGTGTGTTTGTGGGGGGGTGGTGTGTGTGTGTGTGTGGGGTGTTGTTGTATTCTGTGAGTGTGTGTGTGTGTGTGTGTGTTGTGGGGGGTGAGTGTGTGTGTGTGTAGGGTGTTGTTGTATTCTGTGAGTGTGTGTGTGTGTTTGTGGGGGTGAGTGTGTGTGTGTGTGGGGTGTTGTTGTGTGAGTGTGTGTGTGTGTTTGTGGGGGGTGAGTGTGTGTGTGGGGTGTTGTTGTATTCTGTGAGTGTGTGTGTGTTTGTGGAGGTGTGTGTGTAGGGTGTTGTTGTATTCTGTGAGTGTGTGTGTGTGTTTGTGGGGGGGGTGAGTGTGTGTGTGTGTAGGAGTGTTGTTGTATTCTGTGAGTGTGTGTGTGTTTGGGGGTGAGTGTGTGTGTGTGTAGGGTGTTGTTGTGTTCTGTGAGTGTGTGTGTGTTTGTGGGGTGGTGTGTGTGTGGGGTGTTGTCTGGTGTGTGTGTGTTTGTGGGGGGTGAGTGTGTGTGTGTGTGTGGGGTGTTGTTGTATTCTGTGGTGTGTGTGTGTGTGTGTGTTTGTGGGGTGGAGTGTGTGTGTGGGAGTGTTGTTGTATTCTGTGAGTGTGTGTGTGTTTGTGGGGGGTGAGTGAGTGTGTGTGTAGGAGTGTTGTTGTATTCTGTGAGTGTGTGTGTGTGTGTTTGTGGGGGGTGAGTGTGTGTGTGTGTGAGGGTGTTGTTGTATTCTGAGTGTGTGTGTGTTTGTGGGGTGTGTGTGTGTGGGGTGTTGTGTGTGTGTGTGTGTGTTTGTGGGTGTGTGTGTGGTGTGTGGGGTGTTGTTGTGTTGTTGTATTCTGTGAGGTGTGTGTGTGTTTGTGGAGGTGGAGTGTGTGTGTGGGAGTGTTGTTGTATTCTGTGAGTGTGTGTGTGTTTGTGGGGGGGGTGAGTGTGTGTGTGTGTGGGGTGTTGTTGTATTCTGTGGTGTGTGTGTGTTTGTGGAGGGGGTGAGTGTGTGTGTGGGGTGTTGTTGTATTCTGTGAGTGTGTGTGTGTTTGTGGGGGTGGGGTGAGTGTGTGTGTGTGTGGGGTGTTGTTGTGTATTCTGTGGTGTGTGTGTGTTTGTGGGGTGAGTGTGTGTGGGGTGTTGTTGTATTCTGTGAGTGTGTGTGTGTTTGTGGGGGGGTGAGGTGTGTGTGTGTGTGTGGGGTGTTGTTGTATTCTGTGAGTGTGTGTGTGTTTGTGGGGGGTAGTGTGTGTGTGGAGTGTTGTTGTATTCTGTGAGTGTGTGTGTGTTTGTGGGGTGAGTGTGTGTGTGTGTAGAGTGTTGTTGTGTTCTGTGAGTGTGTGTGTTTGTGGGGGTGAGTGTGTGTGTAGGGTGTTGTTGTTTCTGTGAGTGTGTGTGTGTGTGTTTGTGGGGGTGAGGTGTGTGTGTGTGGGGTGTTGTTGTATTCTGTGAGTGTGTGTGTGTGTTTGTGGGGGGGTGGTGTGTGTGTGGGGTGTTGTTGTATTCTGTGAGGTGTGTGTGTGTGTGTGGGAGTGTTGTTGTATTCTGTGAGTGTGTGTGTGTTTGTGGGGGGTGAGGTGTGTGTGTGTGGTTGTAGTGTGTGTGTCTGTGAGTGTGTGTGTTTGTGGGGTGAGTGTGTGTGTAGAGTGTTGTTGTATTCTGTGAGGTGTGTGTGTGTTTGTGGGGGTGGAGTGGTGTGTGTGTGGGGTGTTGTTGTATTCTGTGGAGTGTGTGTGTGTTTGTGGGGTGAGTGTGTGTGTGTGTGGGAGTGTTGTTGTATTCTGTGAGTGTGTGTGTGTTTGTGGGGGGTGAGTGTGTGTGTGTGTAGGAGTGTTGTTGTATTCTGTAGTGTGTGTGTGTTTGTGGAGGGTGGTGTGTGTGTAGGGTGTTGTTGTATTCTGTGAGTGTGTGTGTGTGTGTTTGTGGGGGTGAGTGTGTGTGTGTGTAGGGTGTTGTTGTGTTCTGTGGGTGTGTGTGTGTGTTTGTGGGGGGTGGTGTGTGTGTGGGAATGTTGTTGTATTCTGTGAGTGTAATGTGTAATAATGTAATTCTTGGTTGCAGAAGGCTGAAAATATACAGTTATATTTGGGGAATGGGTTACAATTACAAATAATATACAAAGTGACATAAGTGACACAATAAAGACATATAATGTGGTGTGTGGTGGGTTCAAACAAAACTCTGGGTTCAAGGAGCAGTGTTTGCTGGGGGTGAATACACTGATTTGTTACATGTTATTGATAATTACAATGAGTTGGGACTTGGCTGTTCTTATAGCGATCAGTTCGTGCACGTATGGGCTGGATGCGGTTGTGGTGTCGAAGCAGCAATTCTCGGACGGGATCTCAGGTGGTAGTAGGGGTCAGTGTCGGGGATGGTGTAGAAGCTTCTTACAAATTTGCAGATGAGGCCGTGGTGATGGTCAGTGAGAGTCGAAAGGGTCAGTGTGTTGAGCGCTTCTGTGTGGTGTAGGAAGGGAGAGAATAATCTTGCCTCTTTACTTTTTTCTTTACGTTGTGTGGCATTTAGAGAGGAAGACCAGGTGAGGGAACAGACTTAGAGTATGAATGTTGTGTATACACTGAGACTCCGAGGACTTGAGTCAGCGGAGGAGGTGGAGACGGAAACTGGAGGATTTGACAACTTCACTGACGTGTGGTTTCAATTTGGTTTGTTTTGTCTATAGGTGACATGAGGGCTTCGTGAATCTACAACCTGGGTGTGTTCGGACCTAGGGTAATGGAGGAGGTGGGACAATGTCGGAGGAGAGGGTTGATGTCATTCAGATGTGGTATGGTTGATGGTGACATGGTTGTTGGTGGCCCAGTTTTGGGGACTGTTCAATAAATCCTAAGAGGGCGTATGAGTTGGGGAGCAAGGATTGTTGACGCTGATCCCAGTGGTGGAGTCGTCGACATATTTCAGCGAGCAGGGTTTCTCTTGGGCATCTTTGATTGAGCATAAGATGAGTGGTCATCTTCGGTGCCTTGGGGACGTCACAGGTGAGGTGACTGAAAGGTGGAGAACGGCCCCTCAGGCGTGCAACTGGCGTCAGTGCAGAGTCTGTAAGCCATGGTATGAGATTTCTCCGAAGCCAGTCAATAACTTTTGTGATTATTTTGTGGTCGGTCAGACACTTTAGTGAAATCAATGAAGGCGACAGCTACAGACGTTTTCGTTTCTCGAGATGGCGGTATATGTAATCGAAAACTGACAAGACAGTGGTGGTGGAGAGTTTTTCATGTTGCTTAAGTCTACGGCTCTCGTATCAGCATAAGCCTATCAAAGCACAAAACTTTATTACAGGTATTGGGGTGATTGCAATAGGTCATGCTGGTTTAAGGATTGTGGGACAGTTTGACGATACATAAGATCTTCAGTCAATGGATCTATTTGATGGGCAAGCTCAGGAGAACTTTTCATGAATAGTTTCATTAGTAAGTCAATGGGGTGGTAGAAGCGTTTTAATTTTAGTTTGGTTTTCAATTTACTAAGTCAGTGGGAAGGGGGCTGGTAGGTAAGCAGGAAGTGGTTGGGTCAGGAGCGTCTGGCATATAGTAGAAATAGTTATTTTGTTTGCTCAACTGATCAACATTAGTGAGATGGCTAAGGAAGGGAGGGTGTGTCATATTGTTTAGTCCAAGAGTTCTTTAAACACCATACCATTGACTGATGTTGGTCTCTTCAGGTGTTGTAATTTGGTTGGAGTGGGACTTCTTTGCAGTGCGTATTTCATGGATGACTCTTAGAAGTGACCTGGCGGATGTGGTTAATTGAGATGAAACTCTGTCTCTCTGTTGCATGTCTTTTGATCGAGGTGTGATCC
Source organism: Homarus americanus (assembly GCF_018991925.1). NCBI lineage: Eukaryota > Metazoa > Arthropoda > Malacostraca > Decapoda > Nephropidae > Homarus > Homarus americanus. The sequence goes on along the minus strand of NW_024727842.1, from coordinate 1,103 downwards.
GAGGCAAGTCGTGGTGGGATCTGACGGACTTCTGGGAAGAAGTGGTGAGCTTCGGTGGTGGTGTTGGTATAATTTATCCATTTGGTTTCCCGTCATCCACCTGAGTACTTCATCCAGGGATAGTGAACTATCACCATCCCAAAGGCATCTGGAGTCTGTAATCGGCCTGTGAGGTCTTGATGTGGGGTCTCTGTACTTGGTGGGAGTGGCAGCAGGGGACCAGAGCACTGATAAATGTGTGCTACACCAGTGGAGGCAGTGGTTGAGGAGGTTGGTACTGGTCCGCTAAGTCAGTTAAATAAGGTCAAAGTGTTTGACCGAAGATCACGACTTGTGATAGTGATAGCTGGTCCTGGATATCAGTGGTGTCAATTTCATTTAAATCATAAATATAGCAGCACATGGGTACCTAACTCTGAGTTGGTCTGAGGTGGTGATGAGATGATTGATGAGAGTGTCTCTGGTGGGTGATCAGGGGCGGATGGTATGCCACAGATTATAATGGAGGCAGTGTTGTGTGGGTGTGCCTGCCGACCTGCAGCCATCTGCTGGGACTTGAACATCCAGGCGTGAAGGTAGGTCATCTTGACAGAAGGCCCCCTCCGTCTTTGTGGACAGAAAGGTGATGAAAGAGTTGATATCCTCAATGTGACACGTTCAGGTACAATTGCAAGTCTCATATGACAGTTGACTGTGATTATAGCGTCGACTTGACTAGGGAAGTGACGTTGGATAGCAGTAAAGACGGAGATCATACCATATCCGTGGAACTGGTGGTGGTATGGTCTGTGGTGGATCTCGGTTTCTAGTGGAGGTTACGGTTCTAATGGGCTATGTGTGCGGCCTTGACTCTGTCGCGTGGAATGTTATGAGTGAGAGGTAGCGCGATAACTCCATCAGGATAACCGTTCACTTTAGATGATCAGGTGCGTCGAAGGTGATTGGTGGTCGTTGAAATTGTTGTGGGCGGACGGAAGTGTTTGTCTGGGGCACTTTGAGGGCCTGAACTGGTAGTCTGTTTGTTGTCAGTTGTAAGCCGTGGTTTTGTTCAGTGTAGGGTCATAAACACAGATAATATATAAACATTCGTGGTCCTTGTGTGT
>NW_024727841.1:0-17873 GCF_018991925.1 Homarus americanus | reverse complement strand
TAGTAGGATCCGTTCGTTATAGCATACCCCACTGTATATATATATATATATATTTATTTATTTATTTATACATATACAGTCTCTCCTCGACTTACGACAACCCGGACATACGACGGCCATGGTCGTATAAAATATTTTTCACATTACGTATTTTCAAGTCCCGACATTAGTGATCGCGCTGTGTACTGACATAATTTTCGTTTGTAATTCCCTTTAAAATGGCTGGCAAGTGTAAAAGTGACAGTTCTCGTGGTGCTGAGAAGAAAAAGACACCCATTATAGAATTTCTATATTATTTTCGACTTAGGGCCTGGTCGTTAGGACGGAACCCCTTTGTAAGTCTGAGAGAATATATATATATATATATATATACAACCCCTCCGTTAAACGAACTCAATCCGTTCCAGAAGGTGGTTAGATTGCCCGAAACCAATGTTTCAATGGGTTTTTGGGTAATTGGTTCCAGCTCACCGAAGATTGCCTAAATTCAACAAAAATGGTAGAAAAGTTCACGTACTTTGAGGTGTGTATGTAGAAGGCTCCTGGATGATGATGGGAATTAGAATGGGGGTGGAGGAGAAGGAAGAAGAGAAGGCATTGGGGTGGAAGAGAAGTCACCCCATGGCACCATTTCACCCATAAAATTTTAGTTCTCTTGGTGTATTTCAAGATTATTTTCTTTAAATCAGCACTGCACTGCATTATATATTGTCAATATGTAAAATATATTTCAAAATGACCAATAATTTGCTTGGAAACACAGAGAAAAAGCGTTTAGTTGAAGAGTCTCAAGCAAGATGTTACCTCCAGTGAAAACAGAGAGAGACTAACGCCTGTTTGCTGTGTTAAGAGGCTGGATGCAGCGCATTAAACTAGTCACTTTACCTTCAATTATGTTCAATAATTGTTAAAATGACTAAAAAATTTAATATTAAACTTGGGTATTAGATGAAACAAACTTCTTGATATTTACTAAAATAATGCAGAATTTAAGCCCTAAAACCGATTAATGTGATGAGGACTGATACTAAAGCTGGTTGCCCGGTCGAAATTTAAGCGAAAACATGTTTGAGGTCGGTTAAATGAAACAGATTAACGAATTTTTTCGTGAAGCCGGGTGAAGATCCTTATGGAAGGCAGTTAGTTTATCAGAAATTCGTTAACGAGGTGTTTGTTAAGCGAGGTCACTATTATATATATATATATATATATATATATATATATATATATATATATATATATATATATATATATATATATATATATATATATATATATATATATATATATATATATTTTAGATGGTAATTGCAGTGGAAGCGCCCCCTAGTGAGAAATCCCGAACCAGCACAAGCGCACTTAACTTTACTAAACAAAATGAATTGTCCGTGACCCATGGAAGGATAGCGTCTGTGACTGGGATGAATTAGACACACTGTAAAATTTACACTTATATTCCCTCCACCACTACAAACACAATCAAATAGTGGTACACCAATATGCGCACTTCTTAACCTGAACTTAAAATACTACTCTGGGGAATAAAAGTTATACATGATGTTGAAATTATTAGAACCTCAGGCAATGCCTCATTAGAGGACAATAAGTTTAAAGTATTAAGAAATGTTGCTTGCACACATGAACCAGGCCTTAAGGACTTTCAACAAAATATCAATCACTGAGAAAATGGTATTAAAAAAATAAGAAATTGATAACTCTACAATGAATATGCCTTAAGGGCACTCGCCAAAATTATATCCAGCACTGAGAAAATGGTATAAAATCAGAGCTTATTAACTCCACCCTGAATAGGCCTTCAGGGCGCTCAACAAAATTATATTACCCCAACAGATACACACCTCCTAACCTAACTTAAACACTACTCTGGGGAACAAAGGTTATACCTGAGATTGAGATTATAAAGAAATATTAAATGCACACATCATACATTAGTAACTGAAAAAATAGTATTAACTACACAAAAAAATATTGTCACTATTATTAAGAAGTTACTGAGTCCACCAATACCCGTGAACCATGCTTCCTAACCTAACACACACACAGATTCCACCTGCACTCCGTAGTCGTTTAAGGCACAACCAACAGGCACCCGTAGCTTAAGGCCCAAATCAGCCTTTCTCCACCTTGGAAAGTGTACCTCTAAACTCCACTGACGCTTGGCCCCAGTGTGCGGCCCTGTATCACTCAGCTGGCTTCACTTTACCCCCAGTACATCCATGAAGCGGAAGGGAGAGAGCCAATCAGGCCTTGTACAGTTGAGAGAAGCTTTAGCTTCCCGTTAGCAAGAGGGTTTCACTAAGGTGCTTGAGATATGTGGTATTATGAGCCAAGGTAGAGGAGAGCTGATGACCCCAACGATCGTCCCGTCGTCAGCTGGGCACCCAGACTGCTAGATTCACTCAAGAGATCCTTTGATACCCCGCTAAACAGTGACAGGCCTACTCTGATAGGTCCAACGGCGACAATCGCCAATCCTCAATCATCAATGGCAGTCTCAAACGGCAGTCAATCTCTCACAGTCATCACTCTCGCAGTCAAGTGACCCGGCCTTCTCACCTGATCACAAATCTTCTTAATTACAAAATTGTCCAGCTTGTACATGCCGTTACTCAAATTCATGTTGAATGCTTCGGTATGTTCTGATAAATTCTTCCCTCTATCGTTAAATGCATCTTAAAGCATTCTCCAGTCAATGCAATGCTTGTTATCCCTCAAATGAACAAACAGAGCATTGGATTCCTGGCCTGTCCTAACACTGTTTCTTAAGGATGATTTCTTGGAACTCATCAAAGGGGCGGTCAGACATCTTCAGGACACGTTGTGGGAGGATTGATCTAGGCATAACTTTTTCACTCAGGCATGTCTGGAGAAATTTCAAACGTATTTTCAATTTGTGGGCCTTGATCATCGAAGAGGAGTATTCAGTAACGAAAGGAGACAGTCCAGGACAGCTTGGAGAGAGGATGAAGAAGTGGCGCGTGGAATCCATTTATGCAAGTAAATCACTGTAGGTGCGCGTGATCTAGGTATATGCTGATAGGCCAGACAGGTAAAGATCTTGCAACTAGAATTAAACAACACAAATACAGTGTTAGGACAGCAAGCATTGCATTGACTGGGATAATGCCTCCTCAATATTACCTTGTAATTCAATTGATAGAAGGAACATTATAGAATCTAGTCTTATTAAACATACCGAAGCACTCAACAAGAATTTGAGTAATGGCATGTACAAACTGGACATATATATATATATATATATATATATATATATATATATATATATATATATATATATATATATATATATATATATATATATATATATATATATATATATATATATATATATATATATATATATATATATATATATATATATATATATATATATATATATATATATATATATATATATATATTAGCAGAATCGCCGCCCTCCGGGCGGCTCATCCACTGGGCAACGGTAGGACGCCACCCTCCGGGAGGCTCCACATTGTCTCACTGTTCAGTCCCCAAAACTTCTTCTTCCTTCAATAGTTCATTAACGGTGTATATAAGTTCCACCATGTTTTTCACTACAACGGTACAGCAAATTATATTTTTTTAGCATTAAACTTATTATTTTATTATCTAATCATCACTACATATAACACCACCCATCATCACTACATATAAAATCATCCATCATCACTACATATAACAACATCCATCATCATTACATATAACACCATCCATCATCACTACATATAACACTACCCACCATCACTACATATAACAACATCCATCATCACTACATTTAACATAATCCATCATCACTACATATAACACCATCCATCATCACTACATATAACAACATCCATCATCACTATATTTAACATCATCCATCATCACTACATATAACACCATCCATCATCACCACATATAACAACTATCTATCATCACTACATATAACACCATCTATCATCACTACATATAACACCACCCATTATCACTACATATAACAACATCCATCATCACTACATATAACACCATCCATCATCACTACATATAACACCATCCATCATCACTACATATAACACCACCCATCATCACTACATATAACACCACCCATCATCACTACATATAACACCACCCATCATCAGTACATATAACACCATCTATCATCACTACATATAACACCACCCATTATCACTACATATAACAACATCCATCATCACTACATATAACACCATCCATCATCACTACATATAACACCATCCATCATCACCACATATAACACTACCCATCATCACTACATATAACACCATCCATCATCACTACATATAACACCATCCATCATCACCACATATAACACCATCCATCATCACTACATATAACACCATCCATCATCACCACAAATAACACCATCCATCATCACTACATATAACACCATCCATCATCACCACATATAACACCACCCTTCATCACTACATATAACACCATCCATCATCACCACATATAACACCATCCATCATCACCACATATAACACCATCCATCATCACTACATATAACACCATCCATCATCATTACATACATATAACACCATCCATCATCACTACATATAACATCCATCATCACCACATATATCAATTCATCCATCGTCACTACATATAACACCATCCATCATCATTACATATAACACCATCCATCATCACTACATATAACACCATCCATCATCACCACATATAACACCACCCACCATCACTACATATAACACCACCCACCATCACTACATATAACATCTATCATCACTACATATAACAACATCCATCATCACCACATATAACACCATCCATCATCACCACATATAACACCATCATCATCATTAGATATAACACCATCCATCATCACTACATATAACACCATCCATCATCACCACATATAACACCACCCACCATCACTACATATAACACCACCCACCATCACTGAATCGGTAAAGTAGTTGAAATTGCCAGAAGCGTACAATTCTCTATAGGTTCAGTGAAATAAATTTCCTTGAAACGGTTTCAAAGCTTTTTCCGACACATCCAGCCAAATCTTTCTTAACTAACTCAAAACCACACCACCTTTAAAGGTAAAGTTTTTTGCCGCCTTTTTTAAAAGTAGTTTTCCCGGTAGGCCCTATTTCAGGTTTTTCTAGTTAAGATGATGCCATTAAGTACCTGAAAAGTCCTCTTCATTAGTCTGTACTATGATCATCAGTGGGATCATTTGCGGTTTCGAATTCCGAACAACTTTGGCCGCATGATGCACATTATAGAACAAGGTAATCCAGATATTACACAACTTCACCGTTTCCCGTATCCTAATTTGCAGCCACATGAAATAAGTTCAAAATATTTGCGGGGGCTGGTACCTCAGTTGTGTAAACAGGTGGCAGAGAATTGCAAACCAAACGGCGAGATGCGAACCCTGTTTCGACGGCACCGAGTGTGAGCTCATTCATGACTACTTGACCAACACTGGTGCTGGTACAGATACATTCAGGAGCCAGTACATGTCTTATATTTGGCAGCAGCGCATAGCAGATGATCTATATGTTCAGTACACCAATACATCACATGTTCACTACAACAGTACATCACATGTTCACTACAACAGTACATCACATGTTCACTACAACAGTGCACCACATGTTCACTATAACAGTGCACCACATGTTCACTACAACAGTGCACCACATGTTCACTACACCAGTGCACCACATGTTCACTACAACAGTGCACCACATGTTCACTACAACAGTGCACCACATGTTCACTACAACAGTGCACCACATGTTCACTACAACAGTGCACCACATGTTCACTACAACAGTGCACCACATGTTCACTACACCAGTGCACCACATGTTCACTACAACAGTGCACCACATGTTCACTACAACAGTGCACCACATGTTCACTACAACAGTGCACCACATGTTCACTACAACAGTGCACCACATGTTCACTACAACAGTACATCACATGTTCACTACAACAGTGCAACAGTGCACCACATGTTCACTACAACAGTGCACCACATGTTCACTACAACAGTACATCACATGTTCACTACAACAGTACATCTCACATGTTCACTACAACAGTGCACCATGTTCACTACAACAGTGCACCCACATGTCCACTACAGCAGGTGCACCACATGTTCACTACAACAGTGCACCACATGTTCACTACAACAGTGCACCACATGTTCACTACACCAGTGCACCACATGTTCACTATAACAGTACATCACATGTTCACTACAACAGTGCACCACATGTTCACTACAACAGTGCACCACATGTTCACTACAACAGTACATCACATGTTCACTACAACAGTGCACCACATGTTCACTACAACAGTACATCATATGTTCACTACAACAGTACATCAAATGTTCATTACACCAGTGCACCACATGTTCACTACACCAGTACATCACATGTTCACTACAACAGTACATCACATGTTTACTATACCAGTACACCACATGTTCACTGTTGCAGTACACCACATCTTCACTATTACAGTACACCACATGTTCACTACACCAGTACATCACATGTTCACTACAACAGTACATCACATGTTCACTATACCAGTACACCACATGTTCACTACAACAGTACATCAAATGTTCACTACACCAGTGCACCACATGTTCACTAGAACAGTACATCAAATGTTCACTATACCAATACATCACATGTTCACTACACGAGTACATCACATGTTCACTACAACAGTACACCACATGTTCACTACAACAGTACATCAAATGTTCACTACACCAGTGCACCACATGTTCACTATTACAGTACACCACATCTTCACTGTTGCAGTACACCACATCTTCACTATTACAGTACACCACATGTTCACTATACTAGTACATCACATGTTCACTACACACGTACATCACATGTTCACTATTACAGTACACCACATGTTCACTATTACAGTACACCACATGTTCACTATTTCAGTACATCACATGATCACTATAACAGTACACCACATCTTCACTATTACAGTACACCACATGTTCACTATAACAGTACACCACATCTTCACTATTACAGTACACCACATCTTCACTATTACAGTACACCACATGTTCACTATAACAGTACACCACATCTTTACTATTACCGTTCACCACATGTTCACTATTACAGTACACCACATCTTCACTGTTGCAGTACACCACATCTTCACTATTACAGTATACCACATGTTCACTATTACAGTACATCACATGTTCACTATAACAGTACACCACATCTTCACTATTACAGTAAACCACATGTTCACTATTACAGTACATCACATGTTCACTATAACAGTACACCACATGTTCACTATTACAGTACATCACATGTTCACTATAACAGTACACCACATCTTCACTATTACAGTACACCACATCTTCACTATTACAGTACACCACATGTTCACTATTACAGTACATCACATGTTCACTATAACAGTACACCACATCTTCACTATTACAGTACACCACATCTTCACTATTACAGTACACCACACTTCACTATTACAGTACACCACATGTTCACTATAACAGTACACCACATCTTCACAGTACACCACATCTTCACTATTACAGTACACCACATATTTCACTATTACAGTACATCACATGTTTCACTATAACAGTGCACCACATCTTCAGTACACCACATGTTCACTATTCAGTACATCACATATTCACTATAACAGTACACCACATCTTCACTATTACAGTACACCACATCTTCACTATTACAGTACTCCACATGTTCACTATAACAGTACACCATATACTTACTACTACATTACCATTATAACACATAACCTCTTACTACATTAAACCACATTTTCACTTCTACATTACTATTATAACACATAACCTCCTACGACAGTCTAACGGTGGTATTCCCTGGTTCCAGTAGAATTGTTCATCTTACTGCTATTTATCACTATGATTATGCCATCTTTTCAACAAAACGCCGCAGTCCAGAAGGTAGTAAAGGCCAGAAAAGCTGCCAGAGAGTCATAGATCCGTCGAGCCCGGGCCTGGCCAGCTCAGGAAATGAAAGAAGCCACAGTGGTGGCTCCCCGAAAGTCGCTGGGACTTGGTCAATGTTACACAACCAAGGATGGGATATATAAAGAATGGCGACGTCGAGGGTTTACTCAATTTCCCCTCATTACGTTTGCAGAGCTGCAAAGGGATTGCGAAACCCTCAGAAAACTGGGATAGGGTTCCTACGGCTCCGCCTTCCTCGTCCTTCGTGACAACAAGAGGTATGTTTTAAAAGTCGCCTGTGGGGTTGGAAATCTGGTGAGCTATAAAATGGAGGCCATGGTCCACATGATAGCTGACGGGGCGGGCGGCACTCCAATCCTTCACGGTTTGTGTGAGAACCCGCCCTTTCTCCTCATGTCCTTTGTAGGGTATCACACCCTTGATACATTCCTTTCTAAATCGCCACCAAATACCAAGGAATTATTTCAAATTCTCTCCGCTACTGCTGACCAGGTTCAGTGCCTCAATTCAAAACACATTATTCACAACGATCTTAAACTAGATAATATTATCCTGCGAAAATCCGGCGACACATTCCAAGTCAGTATTATTGATTTGGGAATTAGCATAATATCGGGTGGGTATATAGACCTGAATTTTGAGGGTAGGGCGCTCCCCTCGTGGATGTGCCCCCACCTTTTCAATTCGTCGTCACCCAGCAGCCCTACCACTGACCTATACTCATTTCTTCATCTGATTGGACGCTGCTCACAGTTTCTTGAAGCTGACCAAATGGTAAAGGAAGATGTGAAGAAGTTCGTCACCAACAAAAAAACAAGAATCCTCAGGTCCTATGACTATACAGACTACCCGAGTGTGATGGCCGAATTAAATATTATATTATAACAATGATAGTTGTCAAATATGCTCTTGCACATAATAAAAGCCTCATAAAATGACAATGAATATATTTATCCTATTCCTCTTTACACTTTGTATAATATATGATAATAATATAAACGGAATGAATCTTTCATAACATATAGAACACACACACACACACACACGCACACACACACACACACACACACACTCCTACTACTCCTACTGCACACTCCTACTGCATACTCCTGAAGGCTATAGAAATCAAGATCAAAGGAGTTCCCCTCCGTCTGAGGGGAGCATCCCCCCCTATTTCGTTCTAAACTTCCCACAAAAGAGGGGTTCCTCCTACTTTTATTTATTTTTCGGCTAAAGTATGCATCAGACGGTAATATTTCATAGAAAAAATACTGTAAATGAGATGTTAAACAAGATTGTCTCCAATCGTCTTTTCCCGTACATGTTACAGTTTTTTGTAACCCATGTCTGAATTCGGGGGAACTTTATGCGTAAAGTGAAAAAAATGATACTCGCGCAAGGTATTCAGCTAATAACTAAAAAAAAAAAATAGTTTTTTATTAAGAACTAGTGGAATCGCTCTTTCGCTAGGCCACGGTAGGACGCCACCCTCCGGGAGGCTCCACATTGTCTCACTGTTGTGCACTAAGGTGTCTGCTTTGATCCTGACTTTGTACCCGTCAGAAGGCATGTTTTTCAGGGCACTTTTAAATGACTGTACATATGTGTTGCGCTCATGCAGCATTTCTTGGATAGATAGGACAATGTCATGTCTGACACCTTGAATGTTGCCACACCTAATAGTAGTCTGCTTTTCATGATCTCCCATGAAGTAGATTTGGAGGAACTTTGCCTGCTCATCTTCCAGTGGTAAGAGGGATCCTACTTTGTGATAGACTTGACCCTGGACTTTGAATGTGGGCATGTATCCGTGCTCACGAACTACTCTGGTAGCTCCAAAGGATGTCATCTGGAAGCATGAATTGTACTTCCGTATATTTTCCAAGAAGTGTTTTGACTCTGGTGTTGTTCCCAGCATGAGATTCTTCAATGGTTGTGGTGGTTTTTCCAAATTTGGCAGTCGTACTTTCCCACGAGAGCAGCACAGTCCAGCAGATTATCCTTTGTACTTCTTTGCACGGCAGTATTCACATTTCTTATTCATATTGCCAATGACAACCGAGGGATACTTTTCATATTCTATACATAACATCATCCATCATCACTACATATAACACCATCCATCATCACTACAGATCTGTAAAGTAGTTTCCGAGATTCTCGTGAGGACACAGACAAACAGACAGACTTCTTTGTTTTATATAGATATGGATCATCACTACATATAACACCATCCATCATCACTACATATAACAACATCCATCATCACTACATATAACACCATCCATCATCACTACATATAACACCACCCATCATCACTACATAGAACAACATCCATCATCACTACATATAACACCATCCATCATCACTACATATAACACCATCCATCATCACTACAACATCCATCATCACTACATATAACACCATCCATCATCACTACAGATCTGTAAAGTAGTTTCCAAGATTCTCGTGCAGACACACAGACAAACAAACAGACTTCTTATATATATATATATATATATATATATATATATATATAGCAGAAAAGCACTGTTTCGCGAGGCCACTGAGTGAATATCGTACGTTTGGCATACCTCGTTAGAATGGACTACCTACCTACCTACCTGCCGTACCTACCTACCTACCTACCTGCCGTACCTACCTACCTACCTACCTTGTTAGAATGGACGCCCTAGAAAAGTTAGAGATCAAAGAAAAGTAAGCTGTAATGATTGAGAGCATAAGGATAAAATTAGCTATAATACGTGGGATGGGATACGACTTTTCAACCTCTGTGTGGTGTAAAGGGTGGAGGTTAAATGCAGAGAAAAGTAAGGGATAAGGAAAGAGAATCTAAGGATCAAAATAGCTGTAAAGCATAGGAGAGAATACGACTTTTCTACGTGTGTGTGTCGGGACTTTGTCGGATAGGGTTGGTTGGAGGTTTTTGAAATCACTACATATAACACCATCCATCATCACTACATATAACACCATCCATCATCACCACATATAACACCATCCATCATCACCACATATAACACCATCCATCATCACTACATATAACACCATCCATCATCACCACATATAACACCATCCATCATCACTACATATAACACCATCCATCATCACCACATATAACACCACCCATCATCACTACATATAACACTACCCATCGTCACTACATATAACACCATCCATCATCACTACATATAACAACATCCATCATCACGACATAACATCATCCATCATCACTACAAATAACACCATCCACCATCATCACTACATATAACACCACCCATCGTCACTACAGATCGGTAAAGTAGTTGAAATTGTAGAGCGTACAATTCTCTATAGGTTCAGTGAAATAAATTTCCTTGAAACGGTTTTCAAAGCTTTTTCCGACACATCCAATAAATCTGTAACTAACTCAAAACCACACCACCTTTAAGGTAAAGTTTTTGCCGCCTTTTTTAAAAGTAGTTTTCCCATTAGGCCTATTTCAGGTTTTTCTAGTTTAAGATGATACCATTAAGTACCTGAAAGGTCCTCTTCATTAGTCACAATATGATCATCAGTGGGATCATTTGCAGTTTCGGAAATCAGACAACTTTGGCCATGGCAATTACTGCACATTATAGAACAAGGTAATCCAGATTTTACACAACTACACCGTTTCCCGTATCCTAATTTGCAGCCACATGAAATAAGTTCAAAATATTTGCGGGGGCTGGTACCTCAGTTGTGTAGACAGGTGGCAGAGAATTGCAAACCAAACAGCGAGATGCGAACCCTGTTTCGACGGCACCGAGTGTGAGCTCATTCATGACTACTTGACCAACACTGGTGCTGGTACAGATACATTCAGGAGCCAGTACATGTCTTATATTTGGCAGCAGCGCATAGCAGATGATCTATATGTTCAGTACACCAATACATCACATGTTCACTACAACAGTACATCACATGTTCACTATAACAGTACACCACATCTTCACTATTACAGTACACCACATCTTCACTATTACAGTACTCCACATGTTCACTATAACAGTACACCACATCTTCACTATTACAGTACACCACATCTTCACTATTACAGTACTCCACATGTTCACTATAACAGTACACCATATACTTACTACTACATTACCATTATAACACATAACCTCTTACTACATTAAACCACATTTTCACTTCTACATTACTATTATAACACATAACCTCCTACGACAGTCTAACGGTGGTATTCCCTGGTTCCAGTAGAATTGTTCATCTTACTGCTATTTATCACTATGATTATGCCATCTTTTCAACAAAACGCCGCAGTCCAGAAGGTAGTAAAGGCCAGAAAAGCTGCCAGAGAGTCATAGATCCGTCGAGCCCGGGCCTGGCCAGCTCAGGAAATGAAAGAAGCCACAGTGGTGGCTCCCCGAAAGTCGCTGGGACTTGGTCAATGTTACACAACCAAGGATGGGATATATAAAGAATGGCGACGTCGAGGGTTTACTCAATTTCCCCTCATTACGTTTGCAGAGCTGCAAAGGGATTGCGAAACCCTCAGAAAACTGGGATAGGGTTCCTACGGCTCCGCCTTCCTCGTCCTTCGTGACAACAAGAGGTATGTTTTAAAAGTCGCCTGTGGGGTTGGAAATCTGGTGAGCTATAAAATGGAGGCCATGGTCCACATGATAGCTGACGGGGCGGGCGGCACTCCAATCCTTCACGGTTTGTGTGAGAACCCGCCCTTTCTCCTCATGTCCTTTGTAGGGTATCACACCCTTGATACATTCCTTTCTAAATCGCCACCAAATACCAAGGAATTATTTCAAATTCTCTCCGCTACTGCTGACCAGGTTCAGTGCCTCAATTCAAAACACATTATTCACAACGATCTTAAACTAGATAATATTATCCTGCGAAAATCCGGCGACACATTCCAAGTCAGTATTATTGATTTGGGAATTAGCATAATATCGGGTGGGTATATAGACCTGAATTTTGAGGGTAGGGCGCTCCCCTCGTGGATGTGCCCTACATACCAGTCGTCGTCACCCAGCAGCCCTACCACTGACCTACTCATTTCTTCATCCTGATTGGACGCTGCTCACAGTTTCTTGAAGCTGACCAAATGGTAAAGGAAAGATGTGAAGGATTCGTCACCAACACCAAAAAGAATCCTCATGTCCTATGACTATACAGACTACCCGAGGTGTGATGGCCGAATTAAATATTATATTATAACAATGATGGTTTGTCAAATATGCTCTTGCACATAATAAAAAGCCTCATAAAATTACAATGAATATATTTATCTATTCCTCTTTTACTTTGTGTAATATGGTAATAATATAAACGGAATGAATCTTTCATAACATATAGAACACACACACACACACACACGCACACACACACACACTCCTACTACTACTACTGCATACTCCTGAAGGCTATAGAAATCAAGATCAAAGGAGTTCCCCTCCGTCTGAGGGGAGCATCCCCCCCTTTTTCGTCCCAAACTTCCCACAAAAGAGGGGTTCCGCCTACTTTTATTTGTTTTTCGGCTAAAGTATGCATCAGACGGTAATATTTCATAGAAAAAAATACTGTAAATGAGATTTTAAACAAGATTGTCTCCAATCGTCTTTTCCCGTACATGTTACAGTTTTTTTTGTAACCCATGTCTGAATTCGGGGGAACTTTATGCGTAAAGTGAAAAAAATGATACTCGAGCAAGGTATTCAGCTAATAACTAAAAAAAAAATAGTTTTATATTAAAAACTAGTGGAATCGCTCTTTCGCTAGGCCACGGTAGGACGCCACCCTCCGGGAGGCTCCACATTGTCTCACTGTAGTGCATTAAGGTGTCTGCTTTGATCCTGACTTTGTACTCGTCAGAAGGCATGTTTTCCAGGGCACTTTTAAATGACTGTACATACGTGTTGCACTCATGCAGCATTTCTTGGATAGATAGGACAATGCCATGTCTGACACCTTGAATGTTGCCACACCTGATAGTAGTCTGCTTTTCATGATCTCCCATGAAGTAGATTTGGAGGAACTTTGCCTGCTCATCTTCCAGTGGTAAGAGGGATCCTACTTTGTGATAGACTTGACCCTGGACTTTGAATGTGGGCATGTATCCGTGCTCACGAACTACTCTGGTAGCTCCAAAGGATGTCATCTGGAAGCATGAATTGTACTTCCGTATATTTTCCAAGAAGTGTTTTGACTCTGGTGTTGTTCCCAGCATGAGATTCTTCAATGGTTGTGGTGGTTTTTCCAAATTTGGCAGTCGTACTTTCCCACGAGAGCAGCACAGTCCAGCAGATTATCCTTTGTACTTCTTTGCACGGCAGTATTCACATTTCTTATCCATGTTGCCAATGACAACAGAGGGATACTTTTCATATTCTATATATAACATCATCCATCATCAATACATATAAAACCATCCATCATCACTACATATAACACCACCCATGTAATAGCCCTGTCTCATCAACAAAAGCATTATATAAATGGGTTAATCTGTATTTGATTTTATATACTGATTCATCCCCTGTGTTCCCATTGGCTTTGGAGTTGTCATGCTCTTAATACGTGATTGGTAGCCTCCTTGCTGCAGCCACTGACTGCATGGGCCGCACATGGGTCAGTTCGATAAGCCGGCACCCACGGCAGACCCACTATAATCTCACATCGAAAGGACGTGATTAAACGGTCTATTCACATACAGCCAGCGTCCATTCTTCACACTCATAAATAGTGGAAGTTATGCTGATATACACTCAGAATTGTATAAACGATAGCTCTTCAACAAAGGAAGAAATAGACAATTGCTCGCTACTCTAACCCAATATAATATAATGTAATTGCATTGGTAAGTTAACTACAACAGAACCTATAGTTAACCGGCTAAACATTCATCATCACTACATATAACACCATCCATCATCACTACAGATAACACCATCCATCATCACTACATTGAACACCATCCATCATCACTACATATAACACCATCCATCATCACTACAGATAACACCATCCATCATCACTACATTGAACACCATCCATCATCACTACATTGAACACCATCCATCATCACTATATATAGCACCATCCATCATCACTACATATAACACCATCCATCATCACTACATATAACATCATCCATCATCAATACATATAACATCATCCATCATCACTACAGATGACACCATCCATCATCACTACATTGAACACCATCCATCACCAATACATATAACACCATCCATCACCAATACATATAACACCATCCATCATCACTACATATAACACCACCCATCATCACTACATATAACACCATCCATCATCACTACAGATAACACCATCCATCATCACTACATTGAACACCATCCATCATCACTATATATACCATCATCCATCATCACCACATATAACACCATCCATCATCACTACATATAACATCATCCATCATCACTATATATAACATCACTCATCATCACTACATATAACACCATCCATCATCACTACATATACCACTACCCACTCATCACTACATAACACCATCCATCAATACTACATATAACAGCATCCATCATCACCAAGCATATAACACCACCCATCATCACTACATATAACACCATCTATCATCACTACATATAACACCATCCATCATCACCACATATAACACCATATATCATCACTACATTTAACATCATCTATCATCACTACATATAACATCATCCATCAACACTACATATAACACCATCCATCATCACTACATATAACACCATCCATCATCACCACATATAACACCATCTATCATCACTACATTTAACATCATCTATCATCACTATATATAACATCATCCATCATCACTACATATAACACCATCAATCATCACCACATATAACACCATCCATCATCACTACATATAACACCATCCATCATCACCACATATAACACCATCCATCATCACTACATATAACACCATCCATCATCACTACATATAACACCATCCATCATCACTACATATAACACCACCCATCATCACTACATATAACACCATCCATCATCACTACATATAACACCATCCATCATCACTACATATAACACCATCCATCAACACTACATATAACACCATCCATCAACACTACAGATCGGTAAAGTAGTTTCCGAGATTCTCGTGCGGACACACAGACAAACAGTCAGACTTCTTTGTTTTATATAGTTCCCACTCTGGAGCATCCAACATAGAACTGTCCATGAGAGAAGCAAGGAAACACCAGGTTTAGGCCAACCATCTTTAGGGACTGCCCCTGGCTTTTGTAGATGGTCGTGGCAAAGCTCACTTTAACCGGGAACTGAAGTCGCTTGAACTCAAATGGCAGGTCAGTGGTGATGAGAGGTATCCTTGGTATAAACACGTTCTCTCCTTTAGCTTTTCCTGTCAGTATTGTAGCTTCCAGTACATGTGGCATCATGTTCTTCACCACCAGTCTTGTGCCATTGCAGAGGATTGGTGGTTCAAGATTTCTTAAGTGCATTATAGGAGTTCTAAGCTTGAAAGTGAGGTGGGGAGGAGGCATTCCAGCGGGCTCCAAAGAATTAAGGAATTGTGCAGGGTACTGGACTGCTTGGTCCTGGTCGATTACTGTATCAACAGATTTGAATGAGGTCTCACTGCCTGAAAGCTGTCTGAGTAGAGTCATGTTGATTTCAGCCACTGTTTCATTCTTTGGTGCCAGAATTACACGTTCACGCAGCCACCTGTCATCCTTGTAGTGGTGGATAATGTTTGGGTAGACCATGTTAGTGAGCTCATTTGAGGACTTTACAACATTTCCACATCCTTAAGGAATGATTATTTGTTCTTCTGAATCAACAGGGAAAGTTCCATTCCCAATCTGTAGTAGAAGGTTTGCAAACCGTCCAGCATCCTGATCTCCTTGTAGGCGTACTCTCATGTTTGTGGATAGGGTGAGTGTCTGAACACTTCTCCAAATGTATGATGCCTTAAGGCACGCATTCAGTTCATCAGCTGGAGTGCTTCGAGGAATGACAGGTAGGGTCTGGCGAAAGTCTCCAGCAATGACCTTTATAATGTCACCCATGAGCTGGTCATTTTCTCGTATGTCTTGCAAGGTCCTGTCCAATGCTTCAAACGCTAACTTGTGAGACAGTGCATTCATCCCAGAATATGAGGCTGCATTTTTCTAAGAGTTTTGCCTTTGTCGATCCTTTTTTGATATTGCACATTGGATTCTCATTGTGAGCGAGGTTGAAAGGCAGTTTAAAAGTTGAGTGTGCAGTACGTCTTCCTTCTAGTAGTGTTGCAGCAATGCCTGAGGATGCCACAGCAAGAGCAATTTCCCCTGATGACGTACTTTGGCCAACAGAAGGTTGATCAGGAATGTTTTTCCTGTCCCGCCAGGTGCATCGAGAAAGATCATACCTCCCTGCTCCGCTTGTATCGCTTGCAAGATCTGTTCATAAGCATTTGCTTGATCAGGCACCAGTTGAGGCTCATTTTCAGACAGACTTCTTTGTTTTATATATATATATATATATATATATATATATATATATATATATATATATATATATATATATATATATATATATATATATATATATAGATCATCACTACATATAACACCACCAATCATTACTACATATAACATCATCCTTCATCACTACATATAACACCATCCATCATCACTACATATAACACCATCCATCATCACTACATGTAACA
>NW_024727840.1:0-10273 GCF_018991925.1 Homarus americanus | reverse complement strand
TCTAAGCTACTGTGCCGAGTAGCATTTATATATGTAATTACGTGGCAACACTGCACGTGTTATGTGGCAACATTGCCCCGAGGCTGCCATATGGCAAGGCAGTCTCAGTCTGACTCCGTGGGCCGTGCATGGCACACGCTAGTCACCACTTGTATTTCTCCTACACGTTAATAAATGGACTTCAGTGTTACCCGGTGTTTCCCTACCCATCACTGCCTTCTTCAGGGAACACTTGGAACCTTCATGGCGCAGTGAGTAGGATCTGTGGACTTACAAGTGTGTGAACAATGGACAGTTATCCGGCGGTGTGCGACTGCCAGCGATGTGCGCGTCGACTCTTAGTGTGTTGTGTTGTGTTTCGCCGAGACGTGCAGTGTTGCGCCGTCACAATGCGTTTTAGTGATGGTGGCAGTGTTAGTGTATTAGTGTGTCTAGAGCTGAGAGTTGAGCATTGGCCTGTTTTTTGTGGTACCCACGGAGCACGCAGGTGTACACCCTTCTCGTGTGACAGCCAGGGAGACACTAACGTTCTCGCCTCCGCAGCGGCTCCAGCCACCAAGGCCACCACGATCTGGTCTCTAAGACACACACACACACACACACACGCACGCACGCACGCACGCACTCACGGACAGAACAGTGGACTCTATGCGTTATTTCTGCGCTGTTTATGTCATATATATGTGGTTCGAGCTGATGAGGCGCCACTTTATATACTAAACAGCGCAGTTCAAGCATACTAAGACGGGCGGTAAGAAGGGACAACGTCAAGATGGGAGACACGACTCCCCACCACCATCCCCTCCACCGGGCGCAGACTCTTATCCTCCACCTCCAGCGATGGACATTGCCACAGTTCTGAGGTGGATGGACGACAGGGATGAGAGACGCAGAGAGATGGAATTTCAGAGGGAGGAGATACGAAGAGAGGAGGAAAAGGCGCGTTTTGATGCACTATTGGCGACCCTGGCGCTATCCCACCCTCCCTCACTCGCAGGTTTCGCGCACCAAGGCGCCAGTACCCTCCCTCCTCCACCACACCAGCGTCCTCCAGGCACTCTTGCTACTCCAACAGCTCCCAAGGCATCTGTTCAACCCCCACCCGCCCTTTCACCAGACGTCACGTTTCACCTTTTTCGTGAGTGGAGGCGGCGGTGGACAGATTACTCCACGATGGTGGACCTTGATAGCATGCCTCCAAACAAACAGCTCATCCAACTGCGGATGTGTTTGTCGCTGGAGACCCAGAGAGTTTTGGAGCACACGTTGCACGTGCCTCCCGACTCTACCTCTTCAGTGACGGATGTGCTCGACCTTTTACAGGAGCACATTAAGGGTCGGAACAACGAGGCTTTGCGTCGCCGTGCCTTTACCAGCTGCAAGCAGGCGGAGAACGAATCCTTTGACGACTTTTTTGTACATTTGAAGAGTTTGTCAGAGGAGATCGACGTCTGCAAGGCGCACAGCCGGGAATGTGAGGAAGCCTGGATCAAGCACGGGATCTTGACAGGTGTCAGGCAAGAAGAGTTGGTGCAGCGACTCATCCCCCTGGACGCTTCCTCCACACTCCAGGTGGTAGTGGCTGAATGTCGGTCATACGAGGCCACCAAGTCCGCCACCTCTGCCTTACGGGCCCCACCTGCTGTGAGAGCTATCTCACAGTACAAGAAGGGTAAGAAGGCGGCCAACAACGTGAAGGCTGCCGCACGTTCTTCCACGCCTCCGCCTAGTGCTTCCTGTGGCAGCTGTGGAAAGCAGCATGGCCCCAAGACATGCCCGGCCGCCGACGCACTGTGTCATGGATGTGACCGTAAGGGCCACTGGTCTAACACAGACAGGTGCCCTGCACGAGGCCACAAGTGTCAGGCCTGCGGTCGCTATGGACACTACGACAAGTGCTGCCGCCAACCCAAGCCCAAAAGCCCGAGACGAGGAGGAAAGCAGCGCACTTCCCTCAGGGTGGTTCGCACGCAGCCCCCTTCAGATGGCCCACGCAGCCCCAAGCAGCAGCTGAGTCACATCAGGAGGGTGGAATCGACCACACGCCCCAGGGCTACCCCTTCCCCTACCATCCGCGTTGCCGTCACACACGGTGATGTGTCGGGTCACATCGAGGTGATACCGGACACCGGCGCTGATACTACGGTGATAGGCCTGAAGCACCTCCAGAAACTGGGCCTCACCAAACGCGACCTGGGACCACCGCCGCAGCTGCAGTACTACAATGCGGACGGTTCCCAGATGCCAGATGCTGTGGGCTCCTTTCAAGCGGAGATCACCTACGGCGACAGGTCGTGTCACGGATGGATCGACGTGCAGCCTACTCTCACTACACCCTTGTTGTCGTGGGAGCACTGCAAGGAGTTAGGCGTGGTGCCCAGAGACTTTCCCGAGCAGATCCCAGCTGCTCGGTACACCGCCAGCAGGGTGCGTGAATCAACGAGCGATGCGCCTGGCGCTGCCGCACAGAGCTGCCCAGAACCCGCGTCCACTCCCACCCACACAGGACGCTCCCCTGCCCAGATCCTGTATGGCCACCCTCTCCGCTCTTGCGTTCCTGCACACGCCAAGGCCTTTGCGAAGGACTGGCAGACCAGAGCCGAGAGCTGCGACCGCCGCGCCGCTACACGTGCCCAGGACGCCAAGGCTCGGTATGACGACCGTGCCCGCCCTCTTCAGCCACTGGAGATTGGTGCCCTTGTCCGCGTCCAGGATCCGACGACGACACGTTGGGACAAGGTGGGCATAGTGATGGGCGTCGGCCGGTCGCGGGACTACAAGGTCAGGATGCCGAGCGGCCGTGTCTGGTGGAGGAACCGCCGCTTCCTCCGGCCAGTCCCACCCCTTACTGCTGGCCCCCTGACCGAGGACGAGTCACCTACACCTCACGAGAATCCGCCCCACAGTGCACCTCGACGCTCGGAGCGACTTAGGACTAAGAAGTCCGCTCAAGACAAAGACTATGAGCGTGAGGGGGGAGGGAGATGTAGGTTATGTATCTAAGCTACTGTGCCGAGTAGCATTGATATATGTAATTACGTGGCAACACTGCACGTGTTATGTGGCAACATTGCCCCGAGGCTGCCAAATGGCAAGGCAGTCTCAGTCTGACTCTGTGGGCCATGCATGGCACACGCTAGTCACTACTTGTATTTCTCCTATCCGTTAATAAATGGACTTCAGTGTTACCCGGTGTTTCCCTACCCATCACTGCCTTCTTCAGGGAACACTTGGAACCTTCAGAAACGACGAGAAAAAACTCAAAAGAAAGCAATGAAAAGGAAGTTGGCTACAAACAGTGCAGAGGAAAAAGCCAAAAAATGCCAGGCCATCGTTGTCTTGGACAGCAGTAGTATGTCTTCTGAGGAATCCAATCCAGTTCCTGGCCCATGAGCACTTCAAACTCCACCTACTGTCAAGAAGCGTGAACGAAAAGAAGTTCTAACTCCAGAAATTTCTGCAGCATTAGATCGGACCAAGTCCTCAGATAGAATGGCCATGCACATTGTCACCCAAACTGCTCGGAGTCTGGGCCATGATGTCAGTGAATTGATTCTGAATCGATCAAGCATTCGGAGGAAATGTCAGCATCATCTCAGTAGCAGGGCAGCTGAAATTCTTTCTAACTTCAAACCAGAGTCAGTTTTAATTGTTCACTGGGATGGTAAATTGATGCCTGATTTGATGGGGCATGGGGGCCATGTTGACAGACTCCCAGTTCTTGTCTCAGGCAATGGCACCTCCCAACTTCTTGCTGTTCCAAAACTTCCCTCTGGTACTGGTGATGAACAAGCAAAAGCTGTTGTGAAGTCATTGCAGCAATGGCACATTGCAGACATCGTGCATGGCATGTGTTTTGATACAACAAGCTCAAATACTGGTCACCACAAGGGTGCGTGTGTCAAAATTGAGCAGTTGCTGGGTCCTGATTTGCTATATTTTGCCTGCCGCCATCATGTACTAGAACTTGTAGCTGGAGCTGCTTTTGAAGCTGTAATGGGGCACTCAGCTGCTCCTGACACACAGCTGTTCCGAAGATTCCAAGCCAAATGGGAACAAATTGACAAGCAGAAGTTTGAAGACTCCTCCACCGACGATCTGGCAGAAGAATCGGTCAGAGCTGTTAGGGACGATCTAACCAACTTCATTGAGAAGGCTCTATTGGAGACACAGCTTCGAGATGATTATCGAGAGCTGCTAGAGCTGGCCTCCATCTTCCTTGGCACATCACCTTCTCGGGGAGCACGATTTTCTGCTCCTGGTGCAATGCACCAAGCACGATGGATGGCAAAGACCATTTATTCCTTCAAAGTGTGGTTATTCCGTTCTCAGTTTAAGCTTACTCCAAAGGAGAACAGAGGACTAAGAGATTTGTGCATTTTCTTTGCCCGAATATATGTGAAGGCATTGGCCTTCTTTGATGACGATGTTCTCCCAGCAGTGAAGGACCGCATGTTGGAAGCTATGAACATCGTTATTAGAGAAAAAAGCATGTCGAACGGGTTACAATCAATCCAGACACTCCAGGTGAAGAACCAATATGATTTCACGACAAAGAACACAAAGTCATTTTTCAAAAAGCTCAACTTGAATACAGATTTCCTGGCCCTCCCAGTAGAGCAGTGGAAAGATGATCCTGGCTTCCAAAATGTAAAAGCCAGTGTACAAGCTTTGTCTGTGATCAATGATCGTGCAGAAAGAGGAGTAGCCTTAGTCCAAGATTTCTCAGGCCGCATCACCAAGGACGAACAGCAACTGTAGTATCTACTGCAGGCAGTTGCTGACCACAGGAAATCATTCCCTAATGCCCTCAAGCAGACCTTACTGGGCGACAAAGAGTGAGACTGGTCCTCATGCGACCCCTGCCTTGAGCAGCTAATACCCACTTAGACTAAGTGGGGGGGACCCAGGCTTGGCGGCTAGGAAATGATGTGTTATGAACATTAAGCATAGGCATAATATTGTTAAATTTCATTTGACTTGAGCAACCTCTAATTATTAAGATATTTAAACAATATTTTACAGGCACTGTTTCTACCCCAAATGGAAACTTCTGCCAGGGTCTGTGAAAAAAAAATGGCAATTTTTTTTTCCCAAAATAAGGACCACCCTAATATATATATATATATATATATATATATATATATATATATATATATATATATATATATATATATATATATATATATATATATATATATATATATATATATATATGCTGATAACCACACTGGACAACTTTGTAATTAAGAAGATTTGTAACCAGGTGAGAAGGTTGGGTCACCTTACCCTCTGACCTGACTACCGACCGTTGCCGTGCTATTTAAAGATTAGTAGGGTCATTACCTAATACCTGACCATTGTGGACCTGGTCCCACCCTCCTCTGTAAATATACACCTTGTTTTGTAATTATCTTTAGTCTGTACTCACCCCTGAAGATGTGAATTACACGAAAGCGCTTGGGAACTTCGTTTTTTCTTCTTTCCTTGTGGTTATCAGCATATACCTAGATCACGCGCACCTACAGTGATTTACTCGCATATATATATATATATATATATATATATATATATATATATATATATATATATATATATATATATATATATATATATAATATCCAGAAATTTCAGAGTAATTTCAAATGCCCCGCCATGAGTGATACTGAGCGTTCAAGGTCATCTGAGGGGAGGGAGCGCTGCCTGCTCGTAGCGAGAGACTGCGGAACTAGGCCTATATGATATTAAATGTAATTTACCGAATTAATAATGATGCGATTCATGAAGTTAAGGGACTATTATTGAATTTGAAATTATTATAGATCGTTTAGCAGTCTGAATAATGTTACGGGTGTCCCAAGGAGTTATTAGTTAGGCGGTAAATATATCACGTAGGCCCAAGCTAGCGCCTTGGGGAGACACGACGCTGGCTAGGCCCAGTCCCGGAGAGCAGTCACACAGACAAGACGTTCCGCGCGTCCATCAGAAATAGTCACGTGGCCTAGTCACCTGTGCTGCGCTATTGCAGTATAACAAGTAAGTCTCATTCGATCTCAGACAGGGTTAGATAGGGCAGTGATAAAGTAAACTAGAGCTAACAGTGAGTTCATTTCAGGGTTTCCGTCAGAACCCACTTGACTGGAGTTGACCGGAGTTGACTGCGAGAGATTGACTGCCGTTGATGATTGAGGGTGGCGATTGTCGCCATTGGACCGATCAGTGTAGGCCTGTCACTGTTTAGCGGGGTAGCAAAGGATCTCTTGAGTGAACGAGTGCTCCCGACAACTAACACGACACGGGACCAGCATCAGCAGTGGGTGATCAGTTCTTACCACTCCGGTGCACAACCCCACATGTCCCGAGCAGCTAGTGAAACCCTCTTGCTAACGGGAAGCTAAAGTTTCTCTCAACTGCGCAAGGTCTGATTGGCTCACTCTCTTCCTGCCCATGGACGCACTGGGAGTACACTGAGGCTATCTGAGTATATTAATGGTCACACACTGAGACCGTGAGTCTAGGACTCTAGGAGATACCTAGAGGAACATTTTATCTTCCTTATCACGGGTGTAGTTAACACCATTCCTCAGACTGACATTATCTTGACGTGTGTAGTTTAATATTTCTTAAATAATTTTGATAGTAGTGTTTTTTTGAATGTTTGTGCCATTAAGTGGAACCAGAGTGATACTGTGATTTGATTCTTTTAATGCCTCTAATTCTTCATAATTCTGATCTCAGGTATAACCTTGTTCCCCAGAGCAGTGGTTAGGTTAGGTTAGGAAGTGTACACCTGTTGGGGTGCTATAATTTTGTTGAGTGATATTATTTTGCTGAAAGCCCTTAGGGCCTATTCATTGTAGAGTATTTAATTTCTTATCTTTTATTACCATTCCTCAGTGACTGATATTATTTTGTTGAAGACCCTTAAGGCCTATTCATTGTGGAGTATTTAATTTCTTATTTTTTAGTACCATTTCCTAAGTGACTGATATTATTTTGTGAAAGCCCTTAAGGCCTGTTCATATGTGCAATTAACATTTCTTAATACTTTAAATTTATTGTTGCCTGTGTTTCTAATAATTTCTATGTCATGTATAACTTTTATTCCCCAGAGTAGTGGTTAAAGTTTAAGTTAAGAGGTGCGCATATTGGTGTACCATTATTTGATTGTGTTTGTAGTGTTGGAGGGAATATAAGTGTCTAAATTTTACAGTGTGTCTCATTCATCCCAGTCACAGACGCTATCCTTCCACGGGTCACGGACAGTTCATTTTGTGTAGTAGATTTAAGTGTTCTTGTGCTGGCTCGGGATTTTTCTTAGAGGGGCGCTTCCACTGCCTTTACCATCTATTAAATTTTAATAAACCCCAAGTCAAGTGAGAAATTAAAGTCCAGCAAATTCCGACCGGTTACAAATGGTAGCAGAGCGTAGTTTTTAATGTCGTGACTGATAGTACTGTGGTTGGGATAATGAACGCCATCATGTGTTGGTTAGCAATGGTAGGGATTGAACTCGCACTGATGCTCATCCTTGTGCCCGGACTGAGTTGGTTAGGCTTGACAATAGAGATGTGTATGAGGAGGAAGAGAGACGGCCGCGGGACCTTGGTGCAGCTGAGAGAGGAGTTCGGAGACCTAAAGAGGGATTATCAAGCACAGGTAAACAGGTTCAAGTGGGAGTCTCAGGCACACATTCAACGGTTCAGGGAGGAAACAAGGGGTGAATGTCAGGCACACGTCCAGCAGTCAAGGAAGTGTGAGGTCCAAGTGGGAAATATAGGGGTACGTAAGTAGTTCAGAGAGGTTGATCGAGCCCTCCAGCTGAGAGACAAGACGAAGCCGACCGATTACAGTTTAGGGTGCATGGTAATGAGAAAAGGCAGGGTGTAGGGGGTGAGTTGGAGGAGTTGTGAGTAGGGCAGAGGGGATTGGAGAGATGGTTAGGTCAGAGATGTGCGTTGAGTAGTGGTTGCTGTCATGAGCGGGATTGAGTTGCTGTCATGAGCGGGATTGAGTTGCTGTCATGAGCGGGATTGAGAGTACGGTTGTAATGTCCAGGGCCTCACTAAGATGGACTGGTACATTGTCAGAGGGTTGGTCTGCCGGCATGAGGTTCGGAGACGTGGACTGAGTATTGTTTTGACACTGGTTCCTCTTAGCTCAAGGGCCAGGCAAAAGGAGAGCATGTTGGTTTTGGACTGAGTATTGTTTTGACACTGGTTCCTCTTAGCTCAAGGGCCAGGCAAAAGGAGAGCATGTTTGTTTTGGACTGAGTATTGTTTTGACACTGGTTCCTCTTAGCTCAAGGGCCAGGCAAAGGAGAGCATGTTGGAGATGGACTGAGTATTTTTTTGACACTGGTTCCTCTTAGTTCAAGGGCCAGGCCAAAGGAGAGCATGTTTGTTTTGGGCTGGTATTAATTTTGACATTGGTTCTCTAGTTAAGGGCCAGGCAAAAGGGGAGCGTGATGTTCTGGTTGGATTGAGTTGGGCTAGGAAGAAATGGAGTTGCTAGCTGCGAGTGGAATAGTACAGAGTTGAAGGTGGGTTTTAAGTTGTTCTCTCAGCACATGAGGGCAGTGCTGTCTTTTTTTAGGGGGGTCGAGTGTTAGCGGGAGAGAAAAGGAGAGAAGAGAAGACGGGAATGCTGCATTTAGCAAAAGGGGTGAGGTGCAGTCCTTAGAACAAAATTTTAGGGGGGTCGTATGAATGTTTTCTCAGCACATGAGGACAGTGCTGTCTTTTTTTAGGGGGGTCGATTGTAATATCCAGAAATTTCAGAGTAATTTCAAATGCCCCGCCATGAGTGATACTGAGCGTTCAAGGTCATCTGAGGGGAGGGAGCGCTGCCTGCTCGTAGCGAGAGACTGCGGAACTAGGCCTATATGATATTAAATGTAAGTTACCGAATTAATAATGATGCGATTCATGAAGTTAAGGGACTATTATTGAATTTGAAATTATTATAGATCGTTTAGCAGTCTGAATAATGTTACGGGTGTCCCAAGGAGTTATTAGTTAGGCGGTAAATATATCACGTAGGCCCAAGCTAGCGCCTTGGGGAGACACGACGCTGGCTAGCCCAGTCCCGGAGAGCAGTCACACAGACAAGACGTTCCGCGCGTCCATCAGAAATAGTCACGTGGCCTAGTCACCTGTGCTGCGCTATTGCAGTATAACAAGTAAGTCTCATTCGATCTCAGACAGGGTTAGATAGGGCAGTGGTAAAGTTAACTAGAGCTAACAGTGAGTTCATTTCAGGGTTTCCGTCAGAACCCACTTGACTGGAGTTGACCGGGGTTGACTGCGAGAGATTGACTGCCGTTGATGATTGAGGGTGGCGATTGTCGCCATTGGACCGATCAGTGTAGGCCTGTCACTGTTTAGCGGGGTAGCAAAGGATCTCTTGAGTGAACGAGTGCTCCCGACAACTAACACGACACGGGACCAGCATCAGCAGTGGGTGATCAGTTCTTACCACTCCGGTGCACAACCCCACATGTCCCGAGCAGCTAGTGAAACCCTCTTGCTAACAGGAAGCTAAAGTTTCTCTCAACTGCGCAAGGTCTGATTGGCTCACTCTCTTCCTGCCCATGGACGCACTGGGAGTACACTGAGGCTATCTGAGTATATTAATGGTCACACACTGAGACCGTGAGTCTAGGACTCTAGGAGATACCTAGAGGAACATTTTCCCTCCCTTATTACGGGTGTAGTTAACACCATTCCTCAGACTGATATTATCTTGACGTGTGTAGTTTAATATTTCTTAAATAATTTTGATAGTAGTGTTTTTTTGAATGTTTGTGCCATTAAGTGGAACCAGAGTGATACTGTGATTTGATTCTTTTAATGCCTCTAATTCTTCATAATTCTGATCTCAGGTATAACCTTGTTCCCCAGAGCAGTGGTTAGGTTAGGTTAGGAAGTGTACACCTGTTGGGGTGCTATAATTTTGTTGAGTGATATTATTTTGCTGAAAGCCTTAGGGCCTATTCATTGTAGAGTATTTAATTTCTTATCTTTTATTACCATTCCTCAGTGACTGATATTATTTTGTTGAAGACCCTTAAGGCCTATTCATTGTGGAGTATTTAATTTCTTATTTTTAGTACCATTTCCTAAGTGACTGATATTATTTTGTGAAAGCCCTTAAGGCCTGTTCATATGTGCAATTAACATTTCTTAATACTTTAAATTTATTGTTGCCTGTGTTTCTAATAATTTCTATGTCATGTATAACTTTTATTCCCCAGAGTAGTGGTTAAAGTTTA
>NW_024727839.1:0-13018 GCF_018991925.1 Homarus americanus | reverse complement strand
GAATGGTTCTGTAAGCATGGTTAGGTTAGGTTAGGTTCAAATGAGTGATAGATCAGGTCCCATGGTTAGTTTATCTCTCTCTCTCTCTCTCTCTCTAACACATATATATCCCTGTTCTGTAAAATCTTGTGGTTATTTATATTTACTCACTGTTGGTATTCTGGGAGAGAGAGAGAGAGAGAGAGTGAGAGAGAGAGAGAGAGAGAGAGAGAGAGAGAGAGAGGGAGAGAGAGAGAGAGAGAGAGAGAGAGAGAGGTGAGGAGAGAGAGAGAGAGAGAAAGAGAGAGAGAGAGAGATGTAGATTGAGAGAAAGATATTATTGAGAGAGTAGATGAGGGAAATAGACTGGAGAGAGAGAGAGAGAGAGAGAGAGAGAGATGTGAATTAGTGTTTACTCCCACTCATAAGTATAGTATTAGTCAACTTATATTATACAGGGTCTCCAGTCCACATTAAAATGAAAACAACTTTGTAAAACCTTATAAACTTTTGATTGAATGATAACAGATTAATATCCACACACACATTATAGTCAGTCTCTTCGAGTTTCATTTGGTGTATGGGTATATATCGTTTGGGTATAAGGTATAAGGCATCATTCGGGAGAGGTCAGGTCAGGTCAAAGTAAAGGTAAGGTCAGGGTAGGTGATCTCAGTGGCCAGGAAACGTGAATTTTTAAGTTGGGATGAATATTTTTTTTTTGGGGGGGGGAGGGGGAAGCGAGTATGATTTTATATGATGGTGATGAAGGAAGGAATAGAGGGAGAGATGGAGAGGAATTATGAAGGAGGGAAGGTTGAAGGAAAGATGAGAATAGGAAAAGGAAGGGAGGAAGGAGACAGGGAAAATTGAAAACTGATAAAGATGATGGAAGGGTGAAAATAAAGAGGATGGCGAGGAAAGAAAGAAGGATAGAGGGTAGGAAAGAAAGAAGGATAGAGGGAAGGAAAGAAATCACGAAAATTTTAAATGAAGAAATGAAGACGAAAATCAACAAAAAAAATTAAATAAAAGAAGAAATAATCAAGAGAGAAGAAAGAAGAGAAATTGGTGGATTGACAAACACGACAGCCACACGGACACGACGACAAGAGATTATGTTAATGTGAGAAAAACTTGGTGGTTGTGATGTGTCTGTCTGTCTGTCTGTCGCTTCCTGTTGGTGTAGAATGATAATAAGCTGCTTAGATCTCTCTCTCTCTCTCTCTCTCTCTCTCTCTCTCATATCTACGTCAGGAGACGTGTGTGTGTGTACGTTGGCAACACAAGGTGTAATTGTCAGCTTGCTCGCCTCGCAAGCGAATGAACCCGGGTTCCATTTCCGGGCAGGATGAGACCATGAGCAAGTTCCTTTGCGTCATTTACCTCTATCTACCCAACAGTAATTGGGGACCTGGATGTTAATCGATTCGCGCGTCGTGTTACGGGGTAATGGTTAGCCAGTGCAGTTGGCCACGGACTATTCCTTGACACTGGGTCACTCAGCTCATTAACTCAGGGTGTGGTTGTTGTGTTGGCGATAGCTTCAACACCTTAAACAAATTCACGCCTAGGTGGCCCTTGGGCCTGGCCATTCTCATTACAGGAGGGGCAACCATTATAATAATAATAAAAAAAAAACAAAAAACAAAAACAAAACAAAAAAACGATCATCAACTTCAGGTACACCAATCATCCTTGTAAAAAAATCCTGATTGAATAATTTCCTCAGTAACATACAAGTGAACCAAACTTGGGTACTATACAACTACAGTATCACTCAATGACTTATTTTACACTATATCTACAACCACTTAACATTTCTATATCAGTCCAACAACCATCACTCAACCTTGTTCCATTTTATTTAAAGTTCGTTAATCAATAAGAGGAATTATTATCACAACACAAGCATTCATTAATCAGTCTCCATTGTGAATCATTTTGCTGGGGTGTGTGGGAGGATTACGCTGGATAATAACTTTAGTGTTTTGTATATCCAAAAGAATCTTAACTCCAGCTTACTCCAACTAATAACTAACCTAATCTAACACAACCTAACCTAATCTAATCTAACCTAACCTGAAAAATCTCCACTACAACTTACTCCAACTAATAACTAACCAAACATAGCTAACCTAATTACAGACAGACACACACACACACACACACACACACACACACACACATAAACCATAAATATGTTATATGGAACATAAATATAACTTCCAAAATCACTCTCATATACTTCCTAACCGCGGCCTGACGAAATAGCACACCCGTAACGTTCTGTCAGGGCTCAGGTCGAGGCTCCTCCTTACTGATCATCTATACGTGTGTGTGAGTGTGAGATGTTTCCTAGTATGTAATAAAAAAGGCGGGGATCCGCTTTTGAATTTTGCCACATACAGCGGCTAGTTTATTGTGCACCCACATTCATCCCGTGAACGGTAGCGTAGGCAGATTATAGTTAAACAGTAGAAGTCAGAATATTATGGCACTGAATGTTAAAAAAAATGTATTTCCAAAAAATTATTTGTTTAGTTCTGTAGAGTACATCGCCCTCTCCCTCAACCTGTCATTATTCAATTTTCAATTTCAATTTCAATTGTTTATTCCTTGATAGAGGAAGCGGGATCCTAGTGCTGTCACTAGGTACCCCTGTACAATAACACCAGAAGCATCTGGCAAGTGTGACAAATATATACAGTATAAATATTATAAAGGGGCTTACTAAAGCCTAAGGAAGGAAGGATATTCCTTTAACACATAATCAATGTTATTTACAAAATATCTGGCCAGTATGGGGAGGATCATCGTGTCTCCGTCAGGGGGTCGTGGAGTGGTGGTCCAGCAGGCGTCACGGAAGCGTTGTGTGTGGGGACGTCTCAGGTGGAAGTGGATAAGGGTGCTGCTGTTGGGTCTTCTGCATAATGCACAAGAGCGTTGCTCAGGGGATGCGGGGATACCAATCTCCCAAGCAAAGTCATACCCAATGATGATACGGGCAGCAATCACGTCCCCTTTCCGCGACCCTTTCCCATAGACGTACGCGAGGTCAGGAAGTTTACGGAGGACATCGTACCAGGTGGGCGGGGAGTCCAGGGGGATGGCTACTTCCCGAGCTTCTCTCTGTTTGCGGCGAATTTGAGTCCTAATCTGTAAAAGTGTTCGAGGAACAACGTAGTCAGGTGTGGCCTTGTTGCAGCTAGTCTTGGCAAGGCCATCTGCTGCCTCATTCCCCAAGATACCGACATGACTGGGTATCCATAGGAATGTCACAGGACGGCCTGCATCCTGAAGTGTGGATGTTAGCCCTCGTATTCGGAGGATGAGGTCCTTATTTTCCCCTGATCCAAATGCGATCCCGTCGAGAGCAGACCTGGAATCGCAGCAGACAAGCAAGGGGCAGAATCCATCTGCTTCTTCCTCAGCGAGAAGGGCAGCAAGGAGGGCTATTAGTTCAGCCTGAGTGGAGGATGCCCCGTCAGAAACTCTGAGAGACAGTTTGATAGGCTCAGGGGCATCAGGACGGGAGATGTAGACACCAGCCCCGGCCCTACCTGTAGCGGGGTCAACAGAACCATCAGTGTAGAGGACGACCCTACCTGGGGACCAGTGGGCGATCCTGGAGAGGTGGTATTTGCAGAGAATAACAGGGTTCACCTGGGATTTCGGGAGCAGTCCACCGAGGGCAATCACTTCAGGTTGAAAATCCAGCCAGGGAGAAGGAGACGAACCAACAGCAGGGGTGACAATAATATCAGGCAGGAGGTCGTGTTCCTGAAGGGCTCGGATGAGTGACCCTCGCCACTGTCTTCTAGATGGAGGTCGGTCTCGAACAGCAGTAGTCAAGTTGGTTTGGACATAGTTGCCCCTAGGATCCCGTAGAATGGAAACGCAGTTTTTAGGTAAAACTCCTGGACACGATCCTGTAAGGGGGAAAGACCAAGTTCGTTATATAGAGAAGTAGAGCGTGTCCACTGAGGAGCCCCAAGGATGATACGAGCAGCTTTCCTCTGGATAACTTCGAGACGGTTGACAGCAGTCCGACTAATGTTGACGAGGGCAGGGGTGGCGTAGTCGACACAGGAACGGACAATGGACTTGTTTATGGTGAGAAGTACAGGGATGGTGGCACCAAGGGAACCCCTGCACATGGTAAAGAGGGGAACGAGACGCCGAAAGCATATGTCTCGAAGATAGCGGACTTCAGGGATCTGACAACGTGTGCGAGTTACATACACACCCAGGTATTTTGTCTCATTAACCCAGTCCAAGGGCGTTCCTGATAAGAGAAGGGGTGGAGGTTAGAGTGTGTCAATTTAGGGGGTGAACTGGCTAAATTGAAAATCGAGTAATTTGGTAGCAATTTATTGTAGTCTTTAAGCATGCAAAACAATATTCTGGCATAAATTTTTTTTTATAATAAGTCCTACCTACATCAAATGGATTTTTAAATGTACATATTTGTGAATATATTACATAACCAGCGTTTGCACACATGTTACTGTTTCAAGTTTCAAATTATTATATTTTATTATCCGTAGTCTATTTGAAAGTAACCAATGCCTTCATACTCTCTTTGCTTTGGTTTCTTGTCATCAGTAGTCTGCTTGCTATTTGTGCTTTGATGTAACCTTCTCGCCTCTCGTGGCTGTAAACATGGCCCGCTGCTTCTGTGACCATTTTCACACATCTCTCCACACTTTGAGTGTGGGAAGGCCACTTCGGCACCTGCATTGGAGTCTCTTTAAGGCTTCTCAATTCTTGGCTAGTTAGACTTGTTGTCAATGGTGGCTCTAAGACTTCCAAACTCAAGTCAACCAATTCTGACAATTTGGTGGCATTGACGTTTATTGGGGGAACTTTTCTTGAATGAAACGAACAGTCTCCCAACTGGTCGCCATCTATTAGCGTTCCTCTAATCTTTAGAATGACTTCTACAGCCTCGGTTCGGAGATTGGTACATTGACTGCAAAGCATTGCTTGCAAAACTGCTTCTGATCGAGCATACCAAGCGGACCTTCTTGCCACAGGTAACACGATGTCCCTCACTACCTTCCTCTGTGTTCTTACTAGCTGCAATTGAAACAAAAGGTGATTGCGCCCATCCACCCACATAGGATTAAGTTTCACACTAAACCACTGGGGAAGATAAACTCCAATAATAAATTCAACAATTAACCTCAAATTCTTCAGCACTTTGCCCTTCAATTCGTGTTTGGAAATCCAAATCCTGCAGAAACGAAGAGCTGTAGTTAACCAACGGCTGTGACTGACAGGTCCAATCTCCAAGAGAGCCAATGACTGAGGCACTTCTCCTGATCTTATTGCTTGGGCAATATGATAAGCATAGGATTGATCTGTGCTGAGATCTTTGATGACTCCTTCAGACAACGCCGGAAGGGGAGGGCCAACTTCGACCTTTGGAAAGGTTGTATTTATTTCTAGTTGTGTTGCTTCATCCAGCATGATGCCAAGGGGACCTGACCACTTGTTGTTGCTCTTTGTAGGACCATCAAGTTCCTGGATGAGATGACGAAGAGGTAGCTCGTCTGTATGTAAATCACAGACAATCCAAACAAGTCTTCTTCCTAGTTTTTTCTCTAAATGCGTCATTACACCCCCCTGCCATCCGGTGTTCACTGCAGTTGAATCTCCACCAACAGCCTGCAGTGAACTGCCAAGTCCTCTTTCCTGAACCCAACATAAAATATGATCAGCAATGACCTCTGCATGTTTCTTCCCTTCTACTTCAGTTTCGGGAGCAAAGTGAAACAAAAACCGACCACCAGGCTCAGAACAGACAGAGTAGTGTTCTTCTTTGATGAGACCTGGAAACTTTCTGTTCACTCCCTCTACTTCTAGCAAAACTTTTGTGTCATCTATTCTTCCATCAAACAAAAGACAGGAGAGCCCTCCCTCGCTTAAATCTTTTTCATGCTGATCAGATATTTCCTTCATTATTTTTTCTTGTGCTCTTCTAAATTTATTATGATCTATCACCAAAGATACATCCTCTCGGCTGATGAGGCCTGCATCTATCCAAGCAGCAGTTGCAATTTCTGCAGCCTCACGAAGTCCAGCATGGTGGCGAATACTAGCTAAAGCAATGTTTGAAATAGTTCTTGTGTTGTATTTCATTTTCTTTGGTAAAGGTTCAGATGGCTCTTTGGAACTATCATCTGATGTTGTTTCCTGTTCATCAGAAGAACTATCAAAGAAGTGATAAACATCTTGACACAGCTCTTCCTCTCTTTGGATGGCTTCTTCACTCTTCATTTTCTTCTTTTGTTCCCTCTCTCGGATTTGTTCTCTCTTCTTGGCATTAGCAATCTGCTTCTTTGTTTCTGAATAATCTATTGAACCCATTTGCATACTTCCTTGGCCTTCTGCCTTTGTCCTCTGTGCCTTTATAAATTCAAGCTCTAAAACAGGGATCTTCTTTTCACGAGGACAACCACAATCAATGTGGGAATTATTTTCTCTTACCTGAGTGAGAACAGTTGGATTCAGAACATAATTGTATGGAGCACTTGCAGGTCAAAATGTCAAACAGAGCATCAAGTGTGTGCAGAAATTCATTTTTCCTGGCCAAGTTTCCTTTACCAAGTGATGTTTCAACTGCTTTGTGCCATAATTTCGTTAGTTTTAGCTCAATAGTTCGACACTGATTAATCACAGGTGGTTTGAATAGTGCATTAGCTTTTGTCCATTGATGCAGAAGAGGGACTATCATGTCATTTATGAGTTCTTTATCTGTATAGTTCCTTCTGTCCTTTGCATTTTTTTTCGAAGGAGTAACCCTAATCTTAGCATGTCTCTCACTGTTGGAAGTTCTGATACAGGAAGCTCCTTCCCTTTACCAACTAGCAGGCTCAAGTGGGTTGACAACTGACTTCTTGTCTTCAATTTTGACATCTTCACACTATCTGACAAATAGAAAAATATTTCAATGTTTCATAATTCAATTGTTGTTTCAAAAAATATCAATTTGTTTATCAAAAATGCTGTAACAGAAATAACATAACAATTTCTTAGAACATAATGTTTTATACAATGATATAAGTAACTGCGACAATCAATATGCCCTACTTACAATAATTAAAATGTAGAATTCGTCTGGTAGAGTAGGTGCAAGTGCAATGAGAGCAAACCACCGTCTATGATATCTAGAAGGAGAGTGAGCCGGGCGCCTTATCCTCACGCTTGGTACAAGTCAAAACAAGAATTAAACTGTCCCACACGGAGAGCCTGTTCATGTTCATGTTCTGACATGCATATTGTACACAAGCTATAGAACCATAAAATACCCATAATCCATATGCTTACATGAGATTAGTTAATATCAAGTGAATAATTCTAATCAAGTCTCATTAATTTGTTGAAATACTGATATTTGAAACTTTAAGGTATAATTGATGTTGGTGAGGGTTATTTCAATTCATTTTTGTTTGCTAATCTCAAGTTTAGACATAAAGAGGCACAATATTTTGACTACCAAATTTGATTTTTAACATGTTGACAAAATTGACACACCCTACTAGGGATCTCAGGTAGGAGCTGGTGTCGGGGATGGTGTAGAAGCTTCTACCAAATTTGCAGATGAGAGGTCGGTGATGGGACAGTGAGAGTCGAAAGGGTCAGTGTGTTGAGCGCTTCTGATATGGAGCAGGAAGGAGGAATAATCTTGCATGCCCTCTTTTACCTTTTTTGAAAGTTATTAGTGCATTGAATAGGTGGGGAGGCAGATGGGAAGTATGATCACAGGGTAAAACACTGAGGAGCTCGTGTGCAGGAACTCTGAGGGACTTGAGTTTATGGAGGAGGTGGAGATGAAACTGGAGGATTTGATAACTTCACCGACGTACCCAGTAATTTAGTTTGTTGTCTATGGTGACGCCGAGGAGCTTCGTGGAATCTACAACCTGGAGTGTGTTCGGACCTAGAGTAATGGAAGGAGGTGGAGCAATGTCGGAGGAGAGGTTGATGTGCATAACCATGGTCTTGGTATGGTTGATGGTGACATGGTTGTTGGTGGCCCAGTTTTGGAGACTGTTCAATAAATCCTGAAGGGCGGTATAGTTGGGAGCAGAATTGTTGATGCTGATCCCAATGGTGGAGTCGTCGACATATTTCCAGCGAGCAGGGGTTTCTCTTAGGGCATCATTGATGAGCATAAGGAAGCAGAGTGGTCCCATCTTGGTGCCTTGGGGGACGCCACAGGTGAGTGACTGAAAAGGTGGAGACAGCCCCTCGGAAGCGTACAGCTTGGCGTCGGTCACTGAGGAAGTCTGTAAGCCATGGTATAAGACTTCTCCGAAGCCCGAGGTCAATAGCTTTGTTGATGATTATATTGTGGTCGACTAGGTCGAATGCTTTAGTGAAATCAATGAAGGCGACAGCTACAGACGTTTTTCGTTTCTCGAGATGGCGGTATATGTAATCGAGAAAGCTGACAAGACAGTGAGTGGTGGAGGAAGTTTTCATGTTGCCAAATTGTTGAGGGTCTACGACTCCTGCAATATCAGCATAAGCCCAGTCGAACACAAAACTTTCACAGATTAGGCTGGGTATTGGGGTGATTGCAATAGGTCGTAGCTGATTTAAGGATTGTGGGCTGGTTGACTTGGGCACTGGTGATACATAAGAGGTCTTCCAGTCAGCTGGGCATCTGGCTTGACTGAGAGAAGCATTGATGATGGAGCATAGGGGTTTAGCAAGCTCCGGGGAGAACTCCTTGAAGAGTTTCATTGGTAAGTCAATGGGGGTGGTAGAGCGTTTTAATTTTAGTTTGTCCAGGCGTTTTGCTACTTCAAATTCTTCTACTAAGTCAGTGGGAAGGGGGGCTGGTAGGTAAGCAGGGAGAGTGGTTGTGTCAAGCCGGGGGAGCGTCTGGCATATAGTAGCGAAATGGTTGTTTGTTTGCTCAGCTGCGTCAACATTAGTGAGATGGCTAAGGAAGGGGAGGGGGTGTGTCGTATTGTTTAGTCCACAGAGTTCTTTAAGCTTACCATACCAATTGACTGATGTTGGTCTGCTTCAGGTGTTGTAATTTGGTTGGGTAGTGGGACTTCTTTGCAGTGCGTATTTCGCGGATGACTCGGTTGCGAAGGGACCTGTAGCGGATGTGGTCATTGAGATGAAAGGCTCTGTCTCTCTGTTGCATAAGTCTTTTGATCCGAGGTGTGATCCAGGGCAAGTCAGCTGGGTGAGATCTGACGGACTTCTCGGGGAAGAAGTGGTGGTGAGCTTCCGTGGTGGTGTTGGTATAATTTATCCACTTGGTTTCCACGTCATCCACGCTAAGTACTTCAGTCCAGGGATGGTGAACTTTCCACTGACCGAAGAGGCGCACTGCAGAGTCAGTAATCGGCCTGTAGGTCTTGATGTAGGGTCTCTGTACTTGAGTGGGAGTGGCAGCTGGGGACCAGAGCACTGATAAGTGTGTGCTACACCCGATAGGAGGCATTGGTTGAGGTGGTTGGTACTGGTCCGCTAAGTCAGTTAAGATAAGGTCAAGGGTATTTTGACCGTGTGTGGGGAAGGTTACAACTTGTGATAGTGATAGCTGGTCCTGGATATCAGTGGTGTCAATTTCATTAAAATCCCCACATAATACTAACTTGGCACATGGATACCTAACTCTGAGGTGGTCTGAGGTGGTGATGAGATGATTGATAAGAGTGTCTCTGGTGGGTGACCGAGGCGGATGGTATGCCACACAGATTATGATGGAAGCAGTGTTGCGCGGGTGGGCCCGTAGCACGACACGTACCCATAATGCTTCCACATCTGCTGGGACTTGAACATCCAGGCGTGACGGGCGTAGGTCATCTTGACAGAAGAGGGCAACGCCCCCTCCGCGTCTATGTGAACGAAGGTGATGAAAGAGTTGATATCCCTCAATATGACACGTTTCAGGTACAATTTGCCAAGCCTCACATATGGCAACGACGCTCGCCGCGGTTGACCTGACTGTAGTTGCCAGCTCGTCGAACTTGTTAGCTAGGGAAGTGACGTTGGATAGCAGTAAAGACGGGAGATCATACCATATCCGTGGAACTTCAGTGTGGTGGTATGGTCTGTCAGGGGTGGGTTTCTCCGGTTTCCTAGTGGAGGTTACGGTTCTAATGGGCTTATGTGTATGACGGCCTTGTCTACGGCTCCGCGCGTGGAATATGTTCAGTGACTTGAGTCGCTCGATAACACTGCCATCAGGATAACCGTTCCCACGCTTTAGATGGTACAGAGTGCGTCGGGAGTAAGTGATTGGTGGCCATCTGTTGAAATCTGTTGTGGGCGGACGGAAGTGTTCGTCACTGACGGCACTTTGAGGGCCACTGACACTGGTAGACATCTGTTAATATTTGTCAGTCGTAAAGACCGTGGGTCTTTGTCCCTGGTGCTTGGGGTCGCCGACACAGTTATCACGATATATGTGAACACCGCGGTGGTCCTTGTCACTGGCACTTTAAAGGTGACCGATAAAGTGCCCACTGTCTGACTTTCCTTGGGGTGCACTATCGAGCACTGTATGATAATCACTTATTGCACTGATGACTTGAATGCTTTGCTGAGAAAGTTCCTTAAGTGCACTATAGGAACACTGCTCCGTAATAAATCGTTCACTAATCACTAGAATGTTTTGCTGAATAAATCCCGGTGTAGTAAGGCTGGTAGGGCGTTGGGGTATAGCAGGGGTAGCAGGCCAAGACCGGCCTTCCGGCTAAAACCAGAGCGCTGGGGCACGCCTTCTGTTCACTGACGGTTGAAAAGTATGTACGTGTGTGTGTGTGTGTGTGTGTGTGTGTGTGTGTGTACGTGCGTGTGTGCGTGTGTGTGTGTGTGTGTGTGTGTGTGTGTGTGTGTGTGTGTGTGTACGTGTTTTCATAAGCGTGCTTCTTTGAGGGCTAGTGTTTATTTCTGTTCTTTAATCATCACTATAACACTAAACTAACTTCTTCACAATAAGACAACACTAACATCACTACAACACTACACTAACATCATCACTACAACACTACACTAACATCATCACTAAAATACTACACTAACATCATCACTATAACACTACACTAACATCATCACTAAAATACTACACTAACATCATCACTACAACACTACACTAACATCACTACAACACTACACTAACATCATCACTACAACACTACACTAACATCATCACTAAAATACTACACTAACATCATCACTATAACACTACACTAACATCATCACTACAATACTACACTAACATCATCACTACAACACTACACTAACATCACTACAACACTACACTAACATCATCACTACAACACTACACTAACATCATCACTAAAATACTACACTAACATCATCACTATAACACTACACTAACATCATCACTAAAATAGTACACTAACATCATCACTACAACACTACACTAACATCACTACAACACTACACTAACATCATCACCATAACACTACACTAACATCATCACTACAACACTACACTAACATCATCACTACAACACTACACTAACAGCATCACTTCAACTCTACACTAACATCATCACTACAGCACTACACTAACATCATCACTACAACACTACATAAACATCATCACTACAACTCTACACTAACATCATCACTACAACTCTACACTAACATCATCACTACAGCACTACACTAACATCATCACTACAACACTACATAAACATCATCACTACAACTCTACACTAACATCATCACAATAAGACAACGCTAACATCATCACTACAACAGAACACTAACATCATCACTACAACACAACACTAACATCATCACTACAACACTAACATCATCACAATAAGACAACACTAACATCATCACTACAACATCATCACTACAACACAACACTAACATCATCACTACAACAGAACCCTAATATTATCACTACAACAAAACACTAACATCATCACTACAACACTAATATCATCACAATAAGACAACATTAACATCATCGCTACAACACAACACTAACATCTTCACTACAACACTAACATCATCACAGTAAGACAACATTAACATCATCACTACAACAGAACACTAACATCATCACTACAACACAACACTAACATCATCACTACAACACTAACATCATCACTACAACAGAACACTAACATCATCGCTACAACACAACACTAACATCATCACTACAACACTAACATCATCACTATAACAGAACACTAACATCATTGCTACAACACAACACTAACATCGTCGCTACAACACAACACCAACATCATCACTACAACACTAACATCATCACAATAAGACAACATTAGCATCATCACTACAACAGAACACTCTCATCATTACTATAGCACAACGATTTATGGACCAAAATTCCAACCCCAATATATTTCTGGACAGTCGAATTTTAAGTTGAGGTCCCTGAGTAAACTGCTTACTTCTCACAGCAGCTGAAGATGAGCCAAGTCCGACGCGAAAACAACTTCAAAGGGAAGGAAGGATTTATCTCCTTCTTCTCCCAGAATGTTACTTTTACTCATGATAAATCAGACATAATAATAAAAGATGATTTGTTACGAAAATATAAAAAGTACTGTCTTCACCACGACCTCGTCCAGGCATCTACAATAAATATTGGACGGTATCTAGGAATGTTGGGAGTGAGACCCTCCGTCCGAATCGGGGGATCAAAAGGTATAAGTCAAAAATATTGTTACCCAGGAATAACTTTCCAACCTCTTACCGAGGGGGTCACCCGGTCCTCGTCCTCCGCCGGCAAAGTGCAAGATTACAAAATTAAATTGAAAAAAAGAACCAGAAGATCTGTTGAAGCGAATGAGCACTCCTTCGACCATTATGCCACACCTGACCAGGCCACGCCAGACCAGTTCCAGAGTGACATTGATAACATGATGACGGATTACTTTATCGAAATTATAAATGATATACTCCATCAACAGTGAATCTGATTAATCTTCAGCTGCAACTGCAATGTTTAATGCATTTATTTTAAGCAATAAAAGTTATTCATTAATATTTAC
>NW_024727838.1:0-17216 GCF_018991925.1 Homarus americanus | reverse complement strand
ATCAGTATACTTCGTTCAGTTACGTATTACCGATTAAGGCAGTAGTTGTTGTGTTACGGTTTATTGAAGGTTATATATTATGTTTTTTCTGCTAACGTGTATGTAATGAGACAAACGTTTTAGTGTAAATGCCAAAAGAAAGGCATATTATTATTACTACTTTTATTACTCTATTATTATTATTATTATTATTATTATTATTATTATTATTATTATTATTATTTTGCTCTGTAGTACCAAAAGTGTAAAATATATATAT
The DNA here is from genome assembly GCF_018991925.1 of Homarus americanus. Taxonomy (NCBI): domain Eukaryota; kingdom Metazoa; phylum Arthropoda; class Malacostraca; order Decapoda; family Nephropidae; genus Homarus; species Homarus americanus. The sequence goes on along the minus strand of NW_024727838.1, from coordinate 16,957 downwards.
ATATATATATATATATATATATATATATATATATATATATATATATATATATAACATTTGACTAGCTAAACGAACAGTAAAATATTTCTGGGAAATTTAACTAATGATCACTGATACTAAAGTCAACGAGAGGATGGCGAACAAATGAACAAAATCTAAATTAAAATATCGCTATCATCATCTTTATTATCAATATTATCACCATCATCATCAGGTCGTCATCTCAACCAATCACCATACCCTTTCATTTCTATAGTCATTACTGTTTCTCTTTCTGTTCCTTTCTATCTCACCAACCTCCTCTCTCTATATATATTTGCTTTTATCCTCATTCATCTCTTTCTCTCTTCCTCCCTCTAATTCACCATCTCTCGCTATTCATTACTCTCTTTCCCCCTTTACCTCGTTTTTTCTCTCTATTATATTTTAAAGAAAAGAAAAAACAACAACACATGAATATCGGTTTAACAGGGGCAGTGCTTAGGGACAGCTGGTATGAGGGGAAGTGTTCAAGGACAGCTGGTATGAGGGGGAGGTGTTCAAAGGACAGCTGGTATGGGGAAGTGTTCAAGGACAGCTGGTACGAGGAGGTGTTCAAAGGAAAGCTGATATCGAAGACGTTAAAAAATTTACCTTATAATTATTAAAGAAAAAAATCCATGTCTGGTGTTTCATTGTATTTGAAATCTGTGTTGGATGTATTTTTAAAATTATCATAAATTCTATTACTTTATCATTATTATTAATATTATTATTATTATTATTATTAATGCTGCAGGTAACGAAGCACAAGCCAGAGTCAGTCATCGAACATCACTCAAGCTTTTGTTTACGTAACAAATAATCATTAGTCTTGACATCTTCACTGGTCAACCAATCATGGCAGAGAAACACTTAGAATAATTAGCTCTCTTCAGAACAACTTTATTTTTATATTTTTTGAAAAAGCTAGTTGCTAGTAGGAAGGTGTCACGTATGGCTATTCAATCACAATGAGCTCTTAGTGACTAAAACATGACGAAGTTTGGTTATAGAAGGCAGATGAGGCTTTATTAACTTATACTTTGTGATGACTAACGTATTTTCGGATCAATTGAAGATTAGAGTAGAGTTTATTTCACCTAAATGATCAAACACTACCTGGGGGTGGTTAGGTTTGGTTAGGTTAGGTTAGGTTAGGTTTGGTTTGGTTTGGTTAGGTTAGGTTTGGTTAGCTTGGTTAGTTTGGTTAGGTTAGGTTTGGTTAGCTTAGCTTAGTTAGGTTAGGTTAGGTTAGGTTAGGTTAAGATTGGTTCATTTCACCTATCATTTATTGATAAGACTCCGACAATACAAGGAACAACAATACAATACTTCGCTACTGTAGTTAAGACAATTTACCATTTAAATTATCTTAGTATTTGATATTACACACGACAATATTCTATTATCAGTCAGGTATTTTACGTGTTTGATATTCTAGTTAAAAAAATTAAATTGTCTTAGTTTGATATCATTTATAAGACTCTATCCTATTATCAATCGTCTCAGGTTATTAGAATAGACCAATTATCACCACAGGTAGTTTTTTAATCGGATAGTAATTATAATCGAACAGGAAGGTAACTGTGTGTGTGTGTGTGTGTGTGTGTGTGTGTGTGTGTGTGTGTGTGTGTGTGTCACTGGGTTGCAGGGTCTCCCCACCACCACAGGTCTCATCTATACGGAAGGAGACGCCGGAGAAGGGAGGAAGGTTTGCAGTGGTGGTGGTGAATGTATGTTGTTGGTGATGGTGATGGTGGTAGTAGTGGTGAAGGTGGTAGTGATGGTGGTAGTAGTGGTGAAAGTGATTAGTGATGGTGTTAGTAGTGGTGAAGGTAGTAGTGGTGAAGGTGGTAGTGATGGTGGTAGTAGTAGAGGTGGTAGTGATGGTGGTAGTTATGATTAATGGTGGTAACTATTGATGATGATGAATAGTTAGTATTAGTTTGTAGGTGGGTGATGGTAGTGACAACAGAGATGGTGGTGGTGTAGTAGTAGGGAAGGTGGTAGTGGTAATGAGCAAGGTAGAGGAGGAGGACACAGCAGAGGTAAAACAAACCTGTTAGCAAGCGAATTCCTCCTCACCTCCTCATCTCCCTAGAATCCCCGAAGGTAAACAGTTGTAAAACAAAACGTGTGAGACTGCTTATAAACAAAGGGAGAGGGAGGAGAGAGGGCATGCAGCACTACCCAAACCATCTCACTTTTTAGGTACGTCAACACACCAAAGATCCTCAAACGAATTGAAATTGTTTTTCTGACACATCTCACATTCTGCACTCTCTACATTTATTGCTCCTTTCCCATTATATTCCTCTTCTTTATATTAATGGATATTTCTAAATTTTTCTATTTCCTCATTGGTATTTCTAAACTTGTCTTGTATTATCCTCTAGGTTTATGTACTCCTTCATCACTCCCACAGAGAAGAGAAGTGCAGATGACAGATAACACATGAGAAGTAGGAGGACTCCAAGCATCTTGGATGGAGGTGTGGAGTGTAAATAATATATATGGGTTAAGTTAGGTTTGATTAGGTTAGGTTAGGTCTGTTCAGTTTGAAAGAATTTGGATAAAATGGTGAATTGTGGAGGGAAAAATATATTTCGTTAATTTACTGACTTTGAGATCTGGGAGAATATCTGGGTAATTCCTTTATCATTCCACCTTACCTGTTATGTTATATCAATGTATTCATACCGTAATGAAACAGCATTACGGGTGCAGCGATCTACTAGTGTTAAAAATTGTTGTCATATTTATATCTTATTTAACCCATACCGACAGAAGAAGGCCAGTGATCCTTTGTTTTTTGATAGTCTTGTCTAGGGGTCATTTTGGTCAGTACCATTCTGATTCCACAGTTTGGTTGGTAGGCTGTTGTAATTAAGTTAGTATGAGTCACTATCTACTAACGCTACCATAACCTGTTCAAGAAAAATAGTTATACATTAATATTCTATCAGTATCATATTTCAAAATATATAATAAAAATCTTATCTTTCCCTCAAGTTGCGAGTTTACGCGAAGAAAGTACTTCATCAGTGGATAAATTTTATGTAAACAAACAAACTGCGCATGCTTGTTTTCCTCGACAGTTGAAAATCACATTTGATTAGAGGATCCTATAAGGTTTTACTGCCAACCGAATACTGATTGGTTGATAAATAATGTTTTCAGTCTTCTTATTGGTTAACAAGTAAGAAACTTTCGTAATTTACATTATTCTACTTCGTCATGCACAGGACAAACAATCTGGTTTGTAAAAGTGGAAATATTCGGTATTTGCGGGACAATAAACACTTTGGTGTCTGGTGATGCTGACATTTAAACTGTTTACACGATTTAATAAGCTCCTCACCACAGAACATTAACCGTTTTTTTTCAAGCTTTCTTTTATCTGCACGAGGAGAAAGTTATATAATGAGAAGAGAGAGAGAATCCTGCATTCATCACAAACAAGTCACTCTCGAAGATCAAAGCGACAAAGACCACAATAATTTTCTTCACACACACACACACACACACACACACACACACACACACACACACAGTATTATATTCAACGTTTCTCCCTCAGTACGTGTTTTAATTTCTTAATTTTCAAACAGGTTATTAGATTATTAGGGAGTTAAAACATTATTTTAAACAGGATATTCCAGATTTTAATTGTAAAGACGAGTTTATTTTCATTTTGTTTTTATTATATTGTCACACACACACACACACACACACACACACATATATATATATATATATATATATATATATATATATATATATATATATATATATGACTTAATGTCAATTTATTTTCTAATGTTTATAATTAGTTTTCAGTTACACACGCTTAGTTTGGTTCTGATTATCTACATTGGTACGATAATAAAAAAATATTTTTAATACGGTCTAAATGTTATGCATGACATGACAATAGTCTAACGAGAATAATGACATACTGTATAATTAATTTATAATGATAAAACTCTTAAAAATAATTACATATTTCTGGATAACAAGAACTCCATTAAATACGTAATTAACAGACATATAAAAGTACACAAGAGGTAATAAAAAAAGCTTTCCTCCTTAAGCAGCGCAGATCAGTCCAAATGACGTAATCAAAGTAAACACTGTTGTACGGTTGGCTTCCACTATACTGTACAACAATATGTACTGTATAAATATGGTCTTAAAAATGTTATCCTGAAAGGATTTAGATGGACCAGCACACCCACACTAGGTTCCCAAAAATACTGCCAAAATTAAAGATTCTTCCGATACACCTACCGTGAACACATTTGAATACGAACTTATACTGGCCATTTATATGTATGTTTATTTAACATAATCTGTATACAGTACACAGTGTTAGATACAGAGGAGTATTTACTGCTTTTCTTGATAATAAAATACAGTTTATAACGTAAACAGTTTATTCTTCAATACAAATACGTATCTCTCTCTCTCTCTCTCTCTCTCCTCTCTATCTCTCTCTCTCTCTCTCTCTCTCTCTCTCTCTCTCTCTCTCCCTCTCTCTCTCTCTCCTATGGAATTATATTTTCAATCAATTTTCTCTAGTGTGACTAATATAAGTTCAAAGTGACAGGTGGCAAAGGTATATGCCATACAGATCTCTACTCCTCTTTTGCTATCAATCTTTCTTTCTCTATATATCTAATCTCTCTCTTTGTTTCCTACTCTAATCTCTCTCTCTCTCTCTCTCTCTCTCTCTCTCTCTCTCTATCTAATCTCTCTCTCTCACTCTCTCTCTCTCTCTCTCTCTCTCTCCTCTCTCTCTCTCTAATATATTCAGATCACACAGGAGGTTCTTCGCTGACATACAGTAAATATATAATAAATGTAAATAAAAAGTGACATCCAATGAATAAATAATAATAATAATAATATAATAATAATAATAATAATGATAAATAATAATAATAATAATAATAGTGTGTGTGTGTGTGTGTATGTGTGTGTGTGAAATATGTGTGAATGTGAATGTAAATATATATATGTGTATGTGTGTGTGTGTATAATAATATGTAATAATATGTGTGTGTGTGTGTGTGTGTGTGTGTGTGTGTGTATGTGTATGTGTGTGAAAAAAGCAGGAGGACTGGGAGGGCCAAGTCAAAGATAGAACCATCAATGTCTGTAATCAGCCCAAACGACCATAAAATGTGATTAAATTACACAATCAACGCTCACCATATTGAATAGTTGACCGATATTCCGATTTTATATATGTTTTTCATCATATGAAGATAGACACCCAAGTTTATTTCACCTTGATGATTTTAACCTAACCTGCCATTACCAAAGGGACAAGGGGGGGTTACTGAGTTAGGTTAGGTTAGGTTAGGTGGTTAATCTTTAGGTGAAATATGTTCGGAAAATTCAACATGACACAGGACACTACCCTGGGGTGACAGGAGGCTACCCTGAGGGGACAGGAGGACAACACCCCTGCAGGAGGACACCACCCAGTGGGAACAGGAGGGTACCCAGGGGGGACAGGAGGATACTACCCCGGGGGACAGGAGGACACTACCCCGTGACAGGATACTACCCAGGGGGGACAGGAGGACACCCAGGGGACAGGAGGACACTACCCGGGGGGGACAGGAGGACACTACCCTGGGGAGACAGGAGGACACCCCGGGGTGACAGGGAGGATATCACCCCTGGGGTGACACAGGAGGACACTACCCTGGGGTGACAGGACACTACCCAGGGGATGGGAGGATACTACCCGGGTGACAGGAGGGGATTACACCCCGGGGTGACAGGAGGACACTACCCCTGGGGTGACAGGAGGACACTACCCCGGGGTGACAGGAGACACTACCCGGGGTGACAGGAGGACACTACCCCGGGGGACAGGAGGATACTACCCCGGGGTGACAGGAGGACACACCCGGGGTGACAGGAGGACACTACCCTGGGGTGACAGGAGGATACTACCCAGGGGACAGGGACACCACCCGGGGTGACAGGAGACACTACCCCGAGGTGACAGGAGGATACTACCCAGGGGACAGGAGGACACTACCCGGGGTGACAGGAGGACACTACCCGGGGTGACAGGAGGACACTCACCCCGGGTGACAGGAGGATACTACCCAGGGGGGACAGGGACACTACCCCGGGGTGACAGGGACACTACCCCTGGGGTGGGACACTACCCCGGGGTGACAGGAGGATACTACCCCTGGGGTGACAGGAGAACACTACCCCGGGGTGACAGAGGACACTACCCCGGGGTGACAGGACACTCACCCCGGGGTGACAGAAGGACACTCACCTGGGGACAGAGGACAATACCCCTGGGGTGACAGGAGGACACTACCCCTGGGGTGACAGGAGAGACACCACCCCGGGGTGACAGAGGACACTACCTGGGGACAGGAGACACACCCCTGGGGTGACAGGAGGACACTACCCTGGGGACAGGAGGGACACTCCCCGGGGTGACAGGAGGACACTACCCCGGTGACAGGAGGATACTACCCGGGTGAGGACACTACCCGGGGTGACAGGAGATACTACCCCAGGGACAGGAGGACACCACCTGGGGGTGACACAGGACACTACCCCGGGGTGACAGGAGGACACCACCCCGGGGTGACAGGAGGACACTCACCCCGGGGTGACAGGAGGACACTACCCGGGGGACAGGAGGATACTACCCCGGGGTGACAGGAGGACACTACCCCGGGGTGACAGGAGGACACTACCCCGGGGTGACAGGAGGATACTACCCAGTGGGGACAGGAGGACACTCACCTGGGGTGACAGGAGGACACTACCCCTGAGGTGACAGGAGGATACTACCCAGGGGGACAGGAGGACACTACCCCGGGGTGACAGGAGGACACTACCCCTGGGTGACAGGAGGACACTACCCTGGACAGGAGGACACCACCCAGGGGGAACAGGAGGGCATTACCCAGGGGGGACAGGAGGACACTACCCCGGGGTGACAGGAGGACACTACCCCGGGGTGACAGGAGGACACTACCCCGGGGTGACAGGAGGACACCACCCAGGGGTGACAGGAGGACACTACCCCGGGGTGACAGGAGGACACTACCCCGGGGGGACAGGAGGACAATACCCCGGGGTGACAGGAGGAGTCAATACCCTGGGGCACAGGGAGACACTACCCTGGGGTGACAGGAGGATATCACTCCCTGGGGGTGACAGAGAGGACACTACCCTGGGGACAGGAGGACAACACCCCGGGTGACAGGATCACCCCGGGGTGACAGGAGGACACCACCCCGGGGTGACAGGAGGACACTCACCCCGGGGTGACAGGAGGACACACTGGGTGACAGGGAGGATGCTCACTTCCTGTGGGGTGACAGGAGGACACTTACCCCGGGGTGACAGGAGGACACTACCCTGGGGTGACAGGAGGACACTCACCCCTGGGGTGACAGGAGTGACACTACCCCGGGGGTGACAGGAGGCACTCACCCCTGGGGGTGATGAGGAGGCACCTGGGACCCCTGGGGTGACAGGAGGACACTACCCCGGGGTGACAGGAGGACACTACCCCGGGGTGACAGGAGGACACTACCCCGGGGTGACAGGAGGACACTACCCCGGGGTGACAGGAGGACACTACCCCGGGGTGACAGGAGGACGTGTCAGGAACTGCTACTGGCAAGAGGTGATGGATCGATCAACTGGCTGGTGGTATTCTCCGCGTCACTACCTCAGCATCCCGTCACCTACACGCTACCCCTCTCTCCCTCCTGTCTACCCTCTCCCCGTCTCGCTGGGTCCATCGTTCTTCTTTTCCGTCCATTCCGTATTGTTTCCTGCCAGTTCTATCGCTCCCTGCGTCACTCCCAATACTTTCCACAACCTATACTTACTATCCCTCTCTTCCGTCCATTCTATTTCTCTCTCCTGTCTGTTTCTCCTTATTATCGTCTTCCGTCTACCCTCTCGTATCCATGCCTCTCATCTGCATTCCCTCCGTGTGTCAATACATCAACACACCTAGTCATCTATCATCTGTCCCTCTCTCCCATCCACCCTCCCACCGTCTCCCCGGTCCTATCCTCCTTCTTTCCTGTCTATTCCTTCCGTCCATTACTTCCTTTCCTTCCATCTCTACGTCACGGAGAATTATCCCACGGTGGATCATTTCTGGATCTCTTGAACTATCCACTATCCCTCAATCCCTGGACTGACCTTTCCTGTTCCACGATACATTTTTAACTCGTGGTATACTATTCTTCTCTCCCCTATCCCATAACTATCCCTCCCTCCCAACCCACAACTATCCCTCCCAACCCACCACCATCCCTCCGTCCTATCCCAAAAACTAACCCTACTCCCATCCCACCCGTATCCTTTCATTCTATCCCACCATTATCCTTCCCTTCTACTCTCTTCTATCCTCCATCCCTTCCCTCTATCCCATCACGCCCTCCTATCCTCCGTTAGTGACTGGATGTCCCTGCGTCAAGGAACACTATCCCCCTCACGTCATCCATCCATCATCCACCAACCAGCCACCGTCGCCTCTAGCACTCGCCTCTGTTTGTCTGTCTGTCTGTGTTTGTCTTTGAAGGTCTGTTTCTGTTTGTGTCTGTGTCTGTCTGTGTGTGTGTCTATCAATCTATGTCTGTTTGTGTCTGTTTGTGTATGTCTTCGTATGTCTGTCTTCATCTGATTCTTAAGTTTGTGTATTTTCTGTGTCTGGATTTCTTTTTCTGTCAATATGTCTGTCTGTCTCTTGATGTATCTGTCTCTGTCTCTCTGTCTATCTGTCCATCTCTCCTCTCTCTGTCTCTCTTTTCATACATATTATGTCTCGTCTCCATGACAAACTCTCCTCACACATTAGAATTTTATTACCATGAAGAGAAAATAAACCCTTTTAACAGGAGGAAATTCCCAATGAAAGCACAGTATCGACTCTTTGACCCTGAACTTTCACTTACTTTCACTAAAATCAAATAAACTTTCCCCGTAAGACTTTGACTTACTTTGTTTTACTTGTATGAAACTCGAGCTGCTTTTTTTTATATGTTCTTAAAAGTTTAAAGATTTAGAACTTGGGAATTTGGGATTTAAATGTCTATTGTAAATGAAGATCAAATTGTTGTTTAAGTGGTGATTATAATTATCTATATATAATTAGTATCATCATAATCTATTAATAATTAGGTTGCAATAAAATCAATGAGCTTATTATAATTGTTGCAATAAACGAGTTGCATCAATATTTCTATGACACACACACACACTCTCTCTCTCTCTCTCCACCCCTGGCCCCAAATAAATAACACACTAGCTTTATGGCTCCCGTCTCTCTCTTTCCCTCCCTCCCTCCCTCTCTCTTTCTATCGACGTCTGTCTATCTCTCTTTCTTTGTCTCTCTCTCTCTCTAACATTGTGCTATTCTCTCTTTCTCTCCTTTCCTCTATCCACTTCTCTCTTTCTTTCTCTTCATTTGCCTTTTCTCTCTCCTGTATTCTCTTTTTGATTCCACCTTTCACTTTTTTTCTCATATTTTCGCTTTTCACTTTCCCTCTCTCTCCTTCCCTCTCTTCTATCTTCATTCTTCTCTTTTCTCTTTTATCTCCCCTTATCTTCTTTTTTTTTTCTCTACCTTTCGTCTCCTCCCTCTATCTCCATCTTCATCCTTCTATTTTTCTTTCTCTCTTTTTTTATTTCTTTCCCTCTCCCCTTTCATATTAATACACACTCTAATCCCCCATCCTCCGCACCTCTTCTTCACCCCTCTCGCCGTCTCCCTAAGAGTAATGGTCTACGAACTCCAGCTTTCTTGAAATCTTCCACATTCGGGGTGGTAGGTGGGCAGGGAGGGCCACCAGGGTCATCCTCCTACCCAGCCTCCCCCACCCACCCCTACCCACGCCCACCGTCCCCACCCACGCTAACCCCTCCTGGATTCTTGCCCACTCTGGAGCGTCCGTTTCCAGGCGTCTTGACCTCAATTTGACCGCCTTCCAGAATGATCACTTGGTAGTTTCTGTATGATATGGTTTGCAGGTATTTCCGTGTATGATGTATTTCTGATTACTTCCTGTATGATAAATTCTGTCTATCCCGTGTATGATAGACTGTTTATTCCTGTGTATGATGAATTCTGTCTAATTTATGTATGATGAGATCTGTCTATTCAGTTTATGATGAAGTCTGTCTAACCTGTGTATGATAAAATCTCCCTATCCTGTTTACGATAAAGATCTGTCTATATCCTCAATGTAAGGATGATGACTCCTACCGGTTATACCGTCTACAGACAGATATTAAACAGATGTTACCTCACCCGAGCGCTGATGTTTGTTAAAGACTGTAATGATTTTTAATAGAACAATCACCAATAGATTTTAGTTTGCTCTCTGTACTCCTTAATAACCATTCCTTAAATATTAATTATCAAGTTTTATACAATTTCTAAGTTAATTTATGATGATTATGGGTGAAAAACATCATTTTTTTTTTGGATGAGGTTATTTAATTTTAATTTTTCCATCGTCGTGATATTTATAAGAGCTGGATCAGATGGACACTCGTATAGGTATTAATTAACTCTCTAGGTCTCAGAAGTCACTAGGTAGAGGTCTTGGGGGTGTCTCTTATACCTGCAGTTAGGGTTATGATGAAGAACTTGGCAGCTAAAGGAAGATGACCCAAATACTAAAGGGGTGTTGACCATCCAGGAGGAGAAGACGCAATGCAAAGGTTCCTCGAGGTGGTGAAGATTGACAAAAGCTCCGTTAGAAAGTAAAATAAAAATAAAAATGGGACGTGTGACCGATACCCTGGCGCTCGGTCAACCACGTAATGTCAGCTTGAGGGATGTGTCAGCAGGAGAGTTATGAGAATGGCATCAGTCATTCGTCAGCAGGGGAGTTGTGAATAGGGCATCCGGAGCCTCTTGATAGTCCGAATGAAGCTTGTAATACATTAATGACACCTTGTATAGATCCTAACCTAACCAAACCCAACCTAACCAAACCCAACCTAACCTAACCTAATCCAACTATAGACGCTAATCCATCCTCTGGTTCCCTCGTGCTGGATAATAATGTTATTCTTTAAGTTATAGTAATCCCATATCGGTGTCATATGGAATACAATAATGCCAGAGTTAATGTTATCTCTCATAATTCTTAATCCCTTCACTACAGGACGCCACTTCTAATATTTTACCTGCTAACTCTACTCATTCGGCACATACATACACCTGTACACAAGGGGTTAAAAATTATGCTTTAGTGTGGAAACGAAGACTTGTGAACGGTATTTAAAGGCACTTAGTTGTTGAAGAACGTAAAGTTATTATAACAACACCAAAAGCCTAAAATGAACTGTGTGTTTTGTACTTCCTTGAACACTGAAAATAAAAGCTAAATGCAGTTTTTTCATTTGGTCTCAGGTGGTCTCAATAACTAGGGGTCATTTGCGCTGTTGGGAATAATGAGTACTGACCTATTAACCTATGTGGTAATTTTTTAATATAAATTACTTAATAAAAAATAGCAATGAAATAATTATAAATACTTCAGGAATTTGCAACGTTTAAATGCCAATAATAATAATAATAATAATAATCATAATAATAATAATAATAATAATAATAATAATAATAATAATAATAATAATAATAATAATAATAATAATAATAATAATAACGGCACACAACCTTTATAACGCTATATAAAAATTCATATATTAATTCTTGAACAAAAAAAATATACCCATGAAAAAAAAAATATGAAAATAAGAGTGAGAAGAATCTTAACAGAGAAATATTATCTTGATACAAAAGTTATAAATATTATTGATCTTTATCTCGAGTAATATCTGGTAATATTAGTATCTATTAATAATATAGTGTTTACAGCACATATACCTCATAGTATATAATATTGTGTGAGTGTGATGTAGTTATATTATGTAACGCTATAATCTAAATAGGGATAATCGTCTGGTGAAACATTAAAACGCATCTGATGTTTTTGTCAAATAGGGACAACCTTTTGTTTTCAGTGTTATGCATTAATAGGGATTCGTTTATATCTGGTGAATTTTTTTTCTTTCATGTTAGTTCATATATGGTAAAGTTTATTTTCATATTAGTTAATGTCAAGTAAAATTTGGTCTTGGTAGAACTGTGTTTAGTTCCTATACAGCGAGCAGTGGCGGAGTGTGTTATGAACGGTAGCTGTGAGGTGAGGCACTGAACCACTTCTGGAAGATGACAAACAAAGAAACAGACTATGATGGTTATGTTAGTGTGATTCACGTTACGAACCCCTCCACCCCGCACTACGAACCACGCCATCTATTGTCCTGATCTACCTACCCACCACCACGAGCAACGCCATCTAGGGACGAGACACGTGTATGACTCGTCTTCGTTACCACTCCGAGGTTTCCCTTCTCCATATCCTGGGTTGCGTCACCTCCTCAAAGTCTTCTTTGTCAGCTCCAATTCGAGGAGAGGCACTTGGCTCTGGGAAGTGACCACAGGATCATCTATCCTCTAAACCTACGTGCAGTGACTACCTACCGTCTTCTACAATACTCAGCCTCACTCGTCAGCCATCTCAGCTCCTCACTTAAGTACATGTATCTTGTATTACCTCCCCCACGTCCACTTGCTTCAAAATTGTTTATGTTGTATTAATATGTATATACTGTTAATGTTTAGGTTAAGTTTGGTTAAGGGTAATTTATAAGCTGAATATTTTGTTAAGGGATTTATGGTACTCTATTATATACAACGAAAACTCGCATCCTTTGTCTACCCTTTTATAGTCCGATTGTCTTTGTTTTTTTTTATTGTTGTTACTTGTTGGGATCTGGGTAGACGTATAACTATATTCTAAATCCCTCAACTCGTAACAAATGGCGACCGTGACAGGACACGACCTTAAGTACCATATTCCTTCCTCCCTTGTTACTCAGTGTTAATTATTCCTCCCAGTCACTTCTGTTCACAATTGCTTTACGGTAGTTTAAAGTTTCCTTCATATGTGTGCATATATTGGTATTATCGTATAGTAAGAGTGACAGACGTAGGATATTAGGTTCCAAGTGTCATAAGGCTTACCTGTTATTACACGTGGCAGTCGTGTAGTAAGTCTTATCGAGTGTAGGGAAGAATCCGGATCTGTTTAATGCCGTACCCTCACTCCAGAGAAGGCTGTTCCATAGTCACTAGTTTACGGTGAAGTGATATCTTGGGACGCCCCGCTCTACCAGGACCCCATAATTATAAAGCCTCCATTATTGTTCTTCTCATTATCTCATTCGGGGTCAATCATACCATTTATCAGGGTTGTTAATCCGGATCTTTATATTAATGCCGTAATACGCCCTACCTCTTTCAAGTATATCAGGGTTGTTAATCCGGATCTTTATATTTATGCCGTAATACGCCCTACCTCTTTCAAGTCTCTTATCCTTATCTAAGGATCTTCTCGGAAGAACAATAATCATAAGTGTAATTTCCCTAGGTGTAACTTGGTTAGTTTTCGGGACTTTCTGGTTATCCACTGCCGTGATATTTTCTAGGGTTATCCACTTATCTTATCTTTTGACCATTAGTGAATTTATCCTCTTTTTCTTAACAATGGACACCTCAGGTTTTGATCTCCAGGATTTTATTGAAAATCCTTCCAGAAATATTCTAAAGCAGAATAAACGTGACAGAAGATCTCATTTTTCACAACTTATCTTAAAATGTGAGTTTAAAGTGCTGGTTCAACATGAAGTTTTAAAAGAATCCGCTGTTGACAGATTAACGCCCATGTCCAAGAAACTTCAACCACTATCCACCACCCCTCCTCACTCAGAAGTTGCTTCAGGTCTGGCTAGCCCTCAAGAAAACACACAACGAATAGACGCCTTAGAACTAGAACGAGCAAGGTTCGAGTTCCAAATCAAAATGAAAGAACTAGAGTTGGAACAGGCCAAGTTGGAGAAGGAGGCCAAGTTGGAGCAGGCCAAGTTGGAGCAGCAGGCCAAGTTGGAGCCTGAAGAAAGGTCGGAACAGGCCAAGTTGGAACAGGCCAAGTTGGAGCAAAGTTGGAGCATGAGGAACATGGAACGGGCTGGTTGGGAGCAGGAGGTTAGACTAAAAGAGAACTACAGGTAAGGAACAAGCTGATAGAAACAGGCTGTTGGAGCAAATTGGAGCAAGGAGGAAATGATGGAACGTAAGCCAAGTTGGAGCAGGAGGTACAGAACTGAAAGAACTACAGGTAAGAGAGATAGAGTCACTCATAACATCGGAGTTTAGACAGAATGGCATTAAGAGAAACTAGCTGCTTAACCCTACTGCTTCTTCCCTGTTCCAGTTTGATAACCGATATGGACGGGTCATTTAGATCTTTGAGAAAATAGCTGAAGAAATGAGGCCCAACCAGTGGGTGTCAGTTATTCCAAATTATATATAGCCTGCAGAGTTTATAAATCAGACCAGACTGATGACTAGATAACGAAAAAAGAATATCCTCACCCTTATGCTATCACGCCAGATGGATACCGACAGAAGCTGTAAACTAATCCAAACCATTTTCCCACACCCGTTGAGTTTTGCTCAAGAAAAGCTTAGGTTTTTTAAGAAGTGGTTAGAGGTTACAGAGACCTCCAGCTCTGTAGGATTTGACAACGGTAGTCCTAGTACAAGACAAGATACCTGGCCTCACATCTTGAAGCATGTGGAGGAGCGTGAGAGGCACTAGGCGTGCTGTTGAGCTGGTTGATGCGTACGCTTTGTTGTGAGTCACTGCAGAATGTACCTCCTGACACAAGAGGTTCCTCTGATAACCTTGGAACGCAGTAAAATGAAAGGTCCCACACCCCTGATGCAAACTAGGCTTACTTGTTCTTACTAAAAACCCAGCCGATCCAGAATTAAATACCATGCTCGAATTGCAAAAGTAGTTCCCCGATCCCAAATCCAAACCAAGCAAATAACACCATGTGGAGAGCCCCATCAGATCTTTCATTCACCCAAAAGAGGGAAAAATTTCTAATCAAAGAGGGTCTCGCTTCTTTTCCTTATTCAGATACCACGTGATATGGCCGTTACACAATCTCCCAGTTTAACGTCATTCCTGATATATCTACCGCATTTACTAATGAGTGTTCTAATTTCAGATCTCTCATCCCATTCTTTCCCATCTTAGCTAAAGTGCACTCCAATGTCCTTGATTACTGTGGGCGCAAATAGCTTAGGAAAGACCCAATGCCTGTGTGCGGTATCTATTTAATATTGGGTAATGACTGTAGGACAGGCAGTTCAATAAAGACAGTCGACTCTCCTCTCACCTGTCAACTCCACCACTGACCTTAAAGAAACCATTCATCTTTTCCATCTTTGTGCTGTCACCCGGTCACAGAGTGTGGAATGTACTTCATCTGAAACCACCAATATCCACCCACAGAAGATCTGTACACAAGACCATTAGTAAGGATGAGCCTATTATGAAATTCAACAATCTGATCCATCTTTGTTCAAACAGGTAAAAGACCTCAGTGTGGACCATTGTACATCTTCGGCTTACCTCCAATCGCCCCAAGGTTGCTTGGAACGGTTCCATCAAAACTTTCAAGTCAATGCAATAACCATCTCCTCAACTATAGAACCCATACTCCTGATCGCAGAAAGATTCACAACTTGTTCACATTAATCTCATGAAATCCTTACCATTCCAGGCAGTCAGAGGAAGACATCCCAGAGGCTATGTTTCAATCTGTATTATACGGTTTTGTCAGGCCGGAGCCGAGACAGATATGGACCTATTGGAGAATTTAGACTCTCTACCTAAAGAAAACCTGCTAACAGTCACATACTAAACAATTTGGATGAGTATTTTTTCGTTCTGAATCCATCTCACAAAGATCCCACTATTATTATCAACATCTCCAAAAGTCACATCAGACCCCCAGAAGCTCAAAATATACTTAAACACGATATTATTAACCTCGATGATGTACAACCCACTAGCAACCAGCCCATTTGAACTAAACCACAAAAAAAAGATTATGAAAAGGATAGATTTTACAAACATAACTTAGCTGAGCCTAGTAACTCTCCCCCGGCTTCAACCTTGCCTTCATTCCAAACCCGACGGCACTCGCTTCCAGTACCGATTATCGTAAGAACCAGGTCACAGTCCCAGACCCCACCCTTTAACTTTAATTGAAGATATACAAGATATTATACTACCAAATTTATCAGTACTTATGACCTATTGAAAGGATACTATCAAGGACTCATTGATACAAAAATAATCTCATAATATATACCCACTCTTTCACATCTATTATATGTTTATTTTCTAATGTCCGCCACATCCAGAGGGCCATCAACTTCAATTCAGAATCGTGACGTCTTGCTCACCTGGATGACCTGGTGGTGGTGTCGGACAGCTGGGATGAACATCTGGTGCGTTTAAGACACTGTTTGTACGGGATCGCAAGAGACTCGGATTCACCATAAACCTGGCTAACCTGCTTTTGGCCGGGCTTCAGGATTTACCCAGACATATCGTTAAGGCGGTATGGTGAGACCCAAGGACGCAAACGTTAGAGTTATCTTAACTTTCCCACTCAAGGACGAGGAAGGAATCGGTGCTCGGATGCGCTACTACCGCTGGTCTTGCAGTAACTTCTCCAGCGTGGCCGGACCCCCTCACAGACCTGGCCAGTTCTGCGGTCCCTTACATCTGGAACCAGAGGTGCGACCAGTCTTTCCACCGCCTCAGCCTTCTTGCCCAAGCCTGTAGTTCACCCCTGACTACACCTCGCCCTTCCATCTGCAACGACGCTAGTAGCCGGAGGCCAGTTCCAAACTGACCCAACCACTGATGTTCTTTTCACCTGTGGCATTAGCAATACGTAACTGAACGAAGTACAACAG
>NW_024727837.1:0-10599 GCF_018991925.1 Homarus americanus | reverse complement strand
CCAACCAATGTAAGAGAGCCGTAGCTGCAGCTAGTCTGATCCTGAGCGGCCCGCTCGGTATATAAGGAAAAGTTAGTCGGGCCAGTTTTCAATTCTCTCGCTCCGCGCCACGAGTAACTGTGCCGCCATGCCTCCCAAAACTTCCGGAAAGGCTGCCAAGAAGGCTGGAAAGGCCCAGAAGGCCATTGCCAAGGGTGACAAGAAGAAGAAGCGCAGGAGGAAGGAAAGCTACAGCATCTACATCTACAAGGTACTGAAGCAAGTGCACCCCGACACAGGAGTCTCCTCCAAAGCTATGTCCATCATGAACTCTTTCGTGAACGATATCTTCGAGCGCATCGCTGCCGAGGCTTCCCGCCTGGCGCACTACAACAAACGCTCCACCATTACAAGTCGGGAAATCCAGACAGCTGTCCGACTCTTGCTGCCCGGTGAACTGGCCAAGCATGCCGTGTCTGAGGGCACCAAGGCTGTCACCAAGTACACCTCTTCCAAGTAAGAGGTTACTTGTGCACAACAAACACGCCATCCCACTACTACAACTTAATCGGCTCCATCGGAGCCACAGTTGCATGTTAAAGAGACAGTTACCGACAGTGATATATTGAGAGGGAAATAAATAAAAAAAAATTATAATAATCTGCATTCTCTATTGGCGTAGAAACAGGACTAAATCGAAACATTATAAATAAATAAATAAATTCTGCGTGGAGTACTTTTACACCCACTGCAAAGTGACATACATGGAGTGTGTTTGGGTTTCATTTCTTGTTTGCAGCACGCCTATTTCATGTAAACAATTCATTTTATTTTATTTTATTGAATTTTCTTTTATTTTAGTTATTTATTTACTTACTTATTCTTTATATATTAATTTGTTACTAGTTCTTGTTTTTTGCACCCACCCACCTCCCGAATTGATGACCTACTATACATTCGTGCCTGCACGACTGTTACCAACTTACCGTTAGGCGATTTGGGTAACCGAAATTAACGCTCTCCTACCACCAACCATTTCGATTGTCATGAAAATTATCTTCAGAACAGTTCTTTGGCCCTGAGAAGGGCCGAGTTATAGATGTCTGGTAGGTTTTGTTGTGCTTTTTCTTTTTCCTCAAGGAAGAGGACTTAAGCACGCTCTCCGCGGATGCGCCGGGCCAGCTGGATGTCCTTGGGGATGATGGTAACGCGCTTGGCGTGAATGGCACACAGGTTGGTGTCCTCGAAAAGACCCACCAGGTAAGCCTCAGAGGCTTCCTGCAGAGCCATGACGGCAGACGACTGGAAGCGCAGGTCAGTCTTGAAATCCTGGGCGATCTCACGCACCAGGCGCTGGAAGGGCAGCTTCCTGATGAGTAGCTCTGTGCTCTTCTGGTAACGACGGATCTCACGAAGGGCGACGGTTCCGGGCCTGTAACGATGGGGCTTCTTGACACCACCGGTGGCTGGGGCGGACTTGCGAGCTGCCCTGGTGGCAAGCTGCTTCCGTGGAGCCTTGCCTCCAGTGGACTTGCGGGCAGTCTGTTTAGTACGGGCCATCTCGACGACGAAATAGTCAATACGGGCGGCCCGGTTGTTTGTTGTTGTATAGATTGTCGGACCGTAGTCCGACACGGGCCTTTGCCTATAGGCGGCCCGTTTGGTGGTTCCGGCTGGAGCTCCAGGAGCAGCCAGACCGGATTGGGATTGGAGGTGGTCCCACCTGCAGATTGGAGGGATACTGCAGGTTGCAAGTGTGAGCGGACCCCCGATCAGTGGACGCTTACCACCGGCCCCCACTCTTGGACGTGGTCAGCCTCGGAGTGGCGCGCCCCCCGAACTGGGGTCCGCACTTGCTGGGAGAGGATGCTTTCTAAGCTATCTGGGTGGTGGGTATCGTGTGATGACCCGGAGTAGGTGGTGAATGTGGTCTGTATGGGCCTTTCGGGTTAGAGTGGCCGCTGGTGTTGTGTGTGTTTCTTGGGAGAGTTGAGTTCTGTTTCGGAGGCTTTGTGTGACCTCGCAATCGAGGAGATAGTGTTTAAGTGGGTTGGCTGCTGGCTCCTGACAGTAGGTGCATTCCATGACGTCGTTTCCGATCATCTGCCAGGAGCACTTGTACCCTAGTCGTAGTCGGTGAAGGCTGACTTGGGTTTGTCTTGGAGTTTTCTTGTCTGCGAAAGGTGGTTCCCCTTTTGTGGCCGCCAGGTACCATTTGGCTGATTGGGAACCAGCGTTGAGTGCGTGAAGGAAGCTCTTTTTGATGTGGAGCTTGGTAGTCTTTCTGAGGTGATTCTTGATCTGTTGCACACTTGCTGGAACTTGGATGTGTACGCTACTAGAACGTGTAGCTGCCTTGGCTGCTTCGTCTGCCACGTCGTTTCCTCCGATCCCTACATGACTGGGAATCCAGTGTAAGACGACTGGCCGGTTTTGGCTTTGGAATTCCTGTAGCTGTGCGAGGATCGAGGTGATGATGTGGACGTTGTCTCTTGGTTGACTGTGTTGCAGCGCCTGCATGGCCGATTTCGAGTCCGTGTGAATTATGATGGACTTGTTGTGTTGTGTTGCAGCGTGTTGTAGGCCCTTTGAGATTGCTACCAGTTCTGTTTGTAGGGTGGAGCAGTCATTGGAAAGTCTCCATTGGAGGGTCTGACCTTGGGTGTAGAAGGCCGCTCCAGATCTATGATGTTTTGGGTCCACCGACCCGTCTGTGAAGTATGATGCTGCATCAGCCGGTGTCTCGGTGGCTATGGCTTCGAGAGTTATTTGACAGTCCTCTGGAGGTTGCTCATGGCCCGGCAGGCGGGCGGGCTTATATACAGACATTCGCCACCTCAGTGGCCACCTCATTGGCCACGAGTGCCGCATGCGTCATCCGCAAGCTACGCCCCACCTCCAAGAGGGAGGGACGGCCTTGGATGAACGATACTACCGCTGCGTCCACAGCACGCCACCTACTCCCACCAAACCGTGGGCGAAGCCACACCAGGACCACCTGTAGTAGCAACCACAACAACATGACTGGACGAGGAAAAGGAGGCAAGGGACTTGGAAAGGGTGGCGCCAAGCGTCATCGTAAGGTGCTTCGTGACAACATCCAGGGTATCACCAAGCCCGCCATTCGTCGTCTAGCTCGGCGTGGAGGTGTTAAACGTATATCCGGCCTCATCTACGAGGAGACCCGCGGCGTCCTCAAGGTGTTTCTGGAGAACGTCATCCGTGACGCCGTCACCTACACCGAGCACGCAAAAAGGAAGACCGTCACCGCCATGGATGTGGTGTATGCCCTGAAACGGCAGGGCCGCACCCTTTATGGTTTTGGTGGTTAATCAACCTGATGGACGGGCGCACACCACCACCACCACCACGACAAACAAATATACGGACCTAATTTTAGGTCCACATTTAAATCGCTAAAGAGTTGGTTAGACACTGAGTAAATCGTTGAAAATATATCCAATCACATGATCCTCTCTAATTCTGGACTTGTGGTATGAGTATAGGTTGTGTGTGAACGTGTTGGAACCACTTCCTAATAATTGTCAGTCAGTCAGTCAACATTCACCTAACCTCCAGGTACCTCACCTAACTTCCTGTAGCGTCACCGAACCTCACGAAATG
This sequence comes from Homarus americanus, assembly GCF_018991925.1. Lineage (NCBI taxonomy): Eukaryota > Metazoa > Arthropoda > Malacostraca > Decapoda > Nephropidae > Homarus > Homarus americanus. Next base: position 6,996 of record NW_024727837.1, on the reverse strand, counting down.
TAACCCAATGTAGTTTATAATCTATCCTAACATGACATAACATAACCACGCACTATATTACTTCGGTAAGAGTAATGAGTTTTAATACGCAAAGTTGCAGTTAGCATTCATTCATACATACATACATACATACATACATACATACATACATACATACATACATACATACATACATAACATGCTAGTGGCAGGGGGGATTGAAGTGAATTTTAGGAGGATAGAATAGGTGCAGTGGCTAAACAGCGTTTGCGTGAGGGACTTTAAGCAGCAACTCGCCTGGATGCGGCAGGATAGAGTCAGGTCAAGCGTCCGGTGCATGTTGGGTTCCGCCATGGTTTCTCAGTGTTTGGTCGGCTTGATTGTGTGTGTTGTTTTCTTGTTTGGAGGAAATGTCTTGGTATTCTTCTTCTTAGCTTGAAGTTGATTTTCTTCTAACTCTTCTCCTCTTGTTGTTCGTCTTCCTCGTGTCTGCTATCATTCTGTAAAGACTCTATATATGTATGTAGGTATGAGTGAGTAACAGTTGCCGGTTACAGTGATACTTCATATTCGCTGGTGTTGTACTGTATGGCTTCGGTATTTCTTAATATACAAACGGCACCGTTAGGGGATTGAGGTATTTAAAAACCAGCCTACATTAATTATATATAGAAATAAATAATGTGGCTTGGACAATAATGACGACTACTCTCTCCTACCTTCCCCAAACAAGGGCTTTTCGAAAGTATACATTGGACACAAATGACTTAGTACATCATACATTGGTGGTTTAACAAAAGCCCTCATTAGAGAAAGGTGAAGGAGCACACAGTGAACATACAGATTAATGTTTGCACGCGTAGATCATGTAAGGTGAGATGTTGAACACCAGACACGTAGTGTAGTAACTCCCTCACAGATGGCGTTATGAGGGCCTGATGATGTAGCAGTTACCTCACAGATGGTGTTATGAGGAAATTCACATGATGATGCTGTAGCAAAACATTCACTACGTGTTGTCGTAGCATCTTGGGGACACCACGTGGTCGACATGACTCACTCATTCAAGTGGGTGAGGTGTGGTCCCAGGCCTCTCTATCGTGGAGTCTCAGGGGAAGTATAACTGGGTACCTGGGACCTCACTGTGTGAAGGTGGTTAGCTAGCTTGGGTAAGACTCAACTGCCGAGTTGTTTTTCACTGAGTTAAGCACTGTTCACCACTATTCATCACTGGTTCCATTCCTTTGCCAAATGAGATAGTACCTTATGGCAAGAACTTGTTGATAGTCCGGTGGGGAGGAGGGTTCAGGGGAGTGAGTTGGTATCGGCCAACATATAAATAATAATAATAATAATAATTAACGGTTTATTGAAAGTGCTTGGCAGCCAGAGGGCTGAAAATATACAGTTACATATTTGGGGAATGGGTTACGAATTACAAATAATATACAAGTAACATGCGTGACACAAATAAGACATATAATAACTAGCTGGGGAAAAGCTCAAACTACAGTTCATTTCAACATAGTGACAGTGCAAGGAGTAGTGTTTACTGGGAGTGAGTACACTGATTTATTACAAGTTATCGATAATTTTTACAATGGTTGGGACTGGGCTGTTCTTATAGCGATCAGTTCGTGCACGTATGGGCTGGATGCGGTTGTGGTGTCGAAGAGCAATTCTCGGACTAGGGATCTCAGATGGTAGTAGGAGCCGGTGTAGAAGCTTCTTACCAAATTGGCAGATGAGGTCGTGGTGATGGTCAGTGAGAGTCTAAAGGGTCGGTCAGTGTGTTGAGCGCTTCTTGATATGTGGAGTAGGAAGGGGAGAGAATAATCTTGCATGGCCTCTTTTGCACTTTTTCTAGGTGGTTACGTTGTGTGGCATTTAGGGAGGAAGACCAGGTGAGCTTGGGAAGTATGAATGTTGTGTAAACACTGAGGAGCTGGTGTGCAGGAACACCGAGGGACTTGAGTCGGAGTAGGAGGTGGAGACGGAAACTGGAGGATTTGATAACTTCACTGACGTGTGGTTTCTAATTTAGTTTGTTGTCTATGGTGACGCCGAGGAGCTTCGTGGAATCTAAACTCAAGTGTGTCTAGACCTAGAGAATGGAAGGAGGGACAATGTCGGAGGAGAGGTTGATGCATAAATCTTTCATGGTTGTTGGGGCCCAATGGAGACTGTCTAACAAATCCCGAAGGGCGGCAACAGTTTGGCAACGACGCTGATCCCAATGGTGAGCTGTTTACATATTTAAAGCAGAAAGCAGGGCTTTCTTTAGTATCAACATTTGTTACAAGCAGAGGGTCTCCATCTAGTGCCTTGGGGACGCCACAGGTGAGTGACTGAAAGGTGGACAGCCAGCCCCCAAAGCGCATAGCCATGTGTCGGTCACTGATAAGTCTGTGTTGGTAGGTATAATACACTCTCCCGCTTCCGAGGTCAGCTTTGTTGATGATTATATTGTGGTCGACTAGGTCGAACGCTTTAGTGAAATCAATGAAGGCGACAGCTACAGACGGTTTTCGTTTCTCGAGATGGCGGTATATGTAATCGAGAAAGCTGACAAGACAGTCAGTCAGTGGTGGAGGAAGTTTTCAGGTTGCCAAATTGCTGAGGGTCTACTACGACTCCTGCAATATCAGCAAAAGCCCAGCCAGTCGAACACAAAACTTTCACAGATTAGGCTGGGTATTGGGGTGATTGCAATAGGTCGTAGCTGATTTAAGGATTGTGGGTTGGTTGACTTGGGCACTGGTGATACATAAGAGGTCTTCCAGTCAGCTGGGCATCTGGCTTGACTGAGAGAAGCATTGATGATGGAGCATAGGGGTTTAGCAAGCTCCGGGGAGAAGTCCTTGAAGCGTTTCATTGGTAAGTCAATGGGGGTGGTAGAGCGTTTTAATTTTAGTTTGTCCAGGCGTTTTGCTATTTCAAATACTTCTACTAAGTCAGTGGGAAGGGGGGGCTGGTAGGTAAGCAGGGAGAGTGGTTGTGTCAAGCCGGGGGAGCGTCTGGCATATAGTAGCGAAGTGTGTGTGTGTGTGTGTGTGTGTGTGTGTGTGTGTGTGTATACTACTGTACTTTTTAGATCCTCCTACGCAACCTAACCTATTATAGTTAAGTATAGTAGGCTATACACTATTTTGTTAGTATGTGTTATAAAATGAAATTGCATGTTATTATTATTAATATTATTATTATTAATATTATTATTATTATTAGTAGTAGTAGTAGTAGTAGTAGTAGTAGTAGTATTATTATTATTATTATTATTGTTATTATTATTACATGCTAATATAATACTAAGTTGCCCGCCAGATTTCCTCAGAGATGGGAGGAGCACATTGGCGGCGGTGTTGTTTATACTCCGCCTGATTACTGATTCCTATTCACCGAGCCAGAGCTGGCGGGCGGCGTGTTATGTGCCACGTTTTGTTTCCCATTGGGCGTACCGCTCAGCTGGGGAGTAGGAGATTTCATAAAAAGAAAGTTTGAGTGGAGAGCACACCTTTTCCTTCACATACAGTTATCTTAGACCATCTACTAGTATAATAGTTTGCACAAAAATACTCTACACTCTTTCTAGGTTATTGTTATGTTTTTTTTTTTTTTTTTGATTTTTCATCAGATTGTGCATTCAACTAATATACACTATTAGTGTGTTTATTATTATGTTTTATAGTATTATTTCGTATAATATTGGGTAACACAATTAGAGTCACTAGTATAGTATATTATTGGGGTTTATAGCAGTTTGTGGTCTAATAGTATCATGCTTTATGAGTGGTGTTCTATGTAGTGATGATTAGGCAATAAAATATGCTTTGGGTGTTTATAGCAGTTTTTGTGGTTTACTAGTATCATGCTTTATGGGTGGTGTTCTATGTAGTGATGATTAGGCCATAAAATATGCTTTTTGTTTATTGCTAACAAAATATACTTTGCTCTACCGCTGTAGTGCAATACATGGTGAAACTTACATACACCGTTAATAAAGTATTGATGGAAGAAGAAGTAAGAGGAAGAATTGTGGAGGTAATGAACAGTGAGACAATGTATAGCCTCCGGGATGGCGGCAGCGTTTCTGTTATTAATATATAATAAGACAATAGGAAAATATGTTGTTGTCTCTACCTGTATTATTACCTTTGCGATAGCATGGTTAAATTTGGGGAGGACAGAGGAAGGAGCAGGAGGTTAGGAAGGGATTTGTAGTGGGAGAGATAGTGTCTGTGATCCTCGGATCACCACTCCTCGGATTATGTCAGTTCAAGTTTAGAAGCTCAATCAACTTTCCCTGATTACGAATTGGCAACCTTTCGATTTACAACAGGTACCTACTTACTGCTACAGTAGGTGAACAGGGACCAAGGGGGCTAGGAATAGTGTCCAAACAACTTGCTCCTGCCTGCCTGTGTGATGTAGTCGTGGCCACAATTAGGTTAGGATACAGACACATCTGGCAAGTTAGTAACGCTGTACCCATACCGGAACACTCAGCATGTAAACTTTGTGATACACCTTTAAAGCACTATATTATTGAATGTGACACTGTCAAAGACTTCAGGCCACCTCACTTATTGTATCTTGAACTATGTCATTACTTCATTGAGGACATTACATTCTTGCTCTCTATCCCAAATTGGCTAGCTAGCCCACACTGATTAGTCTACAATTACAATATGACTCCAATGTATGCTGCTGGTAAATGTGTACTGTCAATGAACCAGAGTGAAAATAAGGTCTCATCCCTTGCTGCTGCTGCTGCTAAAGCTGCTTCTTGCGCCCTTCTAAGTCCCGTTTAAGTCCCCCACCCCAGGCCCCCACAACCGCCCTTCACATCTACACCATTCTAAAACATTTACACTCAATTTCCCCAGAGTGTTATCCTGCAAAACGTTGATGTCGTATATTTCTCTCTTTAAGTGATATCCTGTGGCTCCGAAAGGAGCCTGTTTGGTTAGGTTGTCTTGTGTGAACAGACCTTGGGTTCTTATTTCTTCTCTGGCTTCTTGAGGAGGAGCACAATGTTGAGAAGGACACCCCTTAGCATGGGCAATGGGCCAGACAGGAGCTTCGCTCCTCGTCATTGCGAATGGCAAGCTGAAGATGACGCGGGATAATGCGGGTCTTCTTGTTGTCGCGGGCGGCGTTACCGGCCAGCTCGAGCACTTCTGCTGCCAGGTACTCCATGACGGCTGCAAGGTACACAGGTGCACCTGCACCAACACGCTCAGCATAGTTGCCTTTACGCAAGAGACGTTGGATCCTACCCACGGGGAACTGGAGTCCGGCCCTGCTAGAACGGGACTTTGACTTGCCCTTCACCTTGCCTCCCTTGCCGCGTCCTGACATGTTGCTGCTGCTGCTTTTCGTGATAGGAGTTAAATTTCCGCCCGCCACCTTGGTCTTTTATACCAAGCTCAGGATCAGGCCAGGTGGCCGTCTCGCGGACCCAACCAATGTAAGAGAGCCGTAGCTGCAGCCAGTCTGATCCTGAGCGGCCCGCTCGGTATATAAGGAAAAGTTAGTCGGGCCAGTTTTCAATTCTCTCGCTCCGCGCCACGAGTAACTGTGCCGCCATGCCTCCCCAAACTTCCGGAAAGGCTGCCAAGAAGGCTGGAAAGGCCCAGAAGGCCATTGCCAAGGGTGACAAGAAGAAGAAGCGCAGGAGGAAGGAAAGCTACAGCATCTACATCTACAAGGTACTGAAGCAAGTGCACCCCGACACAGGAGTCTCCTCCAAAGCTATGTCCATCATGAACTCTTTCGTGAACGACATCTTCGAGCGCATCGCTGCCGAGGCTTCCCGCCTGGCGCACTACAACAAACGCTCCACCATTACAAGTCGGGAAATCCAGACAGCTGTCCGACTCTTGCTGCCAGGTGAACTGGCCAAGCATGCCGTGTCTGAGGGCACCAAGGCTGTCACCAAGTACACCTCTTCCAAGTAAGAGGTTACTTGTGCACAACAAACACGCCATCCCACTACTACAACTTAATCGGCTCCATCGGAGCCACAGTTACATGTTAAAGAGACAGTTACCGACAGTGATGTATTGAGAGGGAAATAAAAAAAAAATTATAATAATCTGCATTCTCTATTAGCGTAGAAACAGGACTAAATCGAAACATAATAAATAAATAAATAAATAAATTCTGCGTGGAGTAGTTTTACACCCACTGCAAAGTGACATACATGGAGTGTGTTTGGGCGTCATTTCTTGTTTGCAGCACGCCTATTTCATGTAAACAATTTATTTAATTTCATTGTATTTTCTTTTATTTTAGTTATTTATTTACTTATTTATTCTTTATATATTTATTTGTTACTAGCTCTTGTTTGTTGCACCGACCTCCCGAATTGATGACCTACTATACAATCGTGCCTGCACGAATGTTACCAACTTACCGTTAGGCGATTTGGGTACCCGAAATCAACGCTCTCCTACCACCAACCATTTCGATTGTCATGAAAATTATCTTCAGAACAGTTCTTTGGCCCTGAGAAGGGCCGAGTTATAGATGTCTGGTAGGTTTTGTTGTGCTTTTTGTTTTTCCCCAAGGAAGAGGACTTAAGCACGCTCTCCGCGGATGCGCCGGGCCAGCTGGATGTCCTTGGGCATGATGGTAACGCGCTTGGCGTGAATGGCACACAGGTTGGTGTCCTCGAAAAGACCCACCAGGTAGGCCTCAGAGGCTTCCTGCAGAGCCATGACGGCAGACGACTGGAAGCGCAGGTCAGTCTTGAAATCCTGGGCGATCTCACGCACCAGGCGCTGGAAGGGCAGCTTCCTGATGAGTAGCTCTGTGCTCTTCTGGTAACGACGGATCTCACGAAGGGCGACGGTTCCGGGCCTGTAACGATGGGGCTTCTTGACACCACCGGTGGCTGGGGCGGACTTGCGAGCTGCCTTGGTAGCAAGCTGCTTCCGTGGAGCCTTGCCTCCAGTGGACTTGCGGGCAGTCTGTTTAGTACGGGCCATCTCGACGACGAAATAGTCAATACGG